>NC_079152.1:109122033-109426852 GCF_947563725.1 Argiope bruennichi | reverse complement strand
CGTATAATAGTTATTTCCCTATCTTAGATATACTGATGATTAAGGGTAGTAAATTAAAGAATTGTGGGTTGCAAATTAAAGAAAAAATTATCTGTCCCATTTAGATTAAAATATTAGGAAAGCTTTTCTTGCAATATGGTACAACACTGCAATGATTTTATGATTCAATCATCCATGAGTAATTTTGCCTTACTTCCTTGATCTTGTAAGGAAAAGCGATTAAATACGATGTTCAGTTTTAATTTAAATTATTGATATATGAAATGTAGGAAATGTTACAAAATCATCAAAAAATTGGAGATTTTGAAAAATCGCCTCACTTGAGACTTTTTTAAGTTAAAAAAAAAAAGACATTTTTGGTATTATGTTTGTGATCACGATAAATCAAAACCGCGTTGAGCTAGACATACAAAATTTAGTACATGCATTTTAAACCACGGTTTTAGACAGTCACCAACTTTTGAATGAATTCCATTCAGAGGTAGTCTGCCTGTCTGGGTTTTCAAAACTAAATAATTGCGAAATGTAAAGTTTTGTGTAAATAAAATTGGTGCTGAGATTTGATATGCAAAGCGTTGACGATGATAAAAGATTAATGATATATAACCTTTATGAAACAACGTTGGATTTTTTTTCTCCTTTTTATTTTTATCTCATTTCTTTTACCATTCAATAATGGAAAATTCAGTTAGTCTTCTTTAAAATTAACTACATGGAATATACATGGAAATGTATATACCTACTATATTAATCAAATGTTTTTCCAATTTCGACAAGTCGAAAGGATTTTGAAATTTTGATAAGTTATTTACTTTAAATGTATCCAGCGAATTAAAAAAATCCAGGGATCATTTATTCAAAAATTCATTTCCTTTCATCATAAATAAAAAACAGACTTCAGTCATCTTGAAAGGATGAAATTGAAATTTTTTTAAGGTATTCGAATAAATATAATTAAGTGCAGTTTTTAAACAATAGAAACAATCAAATATCCATTAAGACTAGTAAAATGGCGGATCAATTTTAATCAATTTTTTTAAATGGTTGGAGTGAAAGCTGTTCATTTGCCTCACTAAGGGTTAATAAAATACTACGTATTTATTCGTCATAAAATCACACTTTAATCACTTTTTAAAAAGATAATTTTTTTAATCACTTTTTAAAAGTTTTTCACTTTAATCACTTTTTAAAAAGTTAGCTAATTAAAAATATCGCACATGAGTTTTACCGTTAGGTAAATAAGATATTTAGATGGTGAATATTTAGATGATATTAAAACCAAAAATGATAGAGTGCATAATTTTAGCATGGAGTTAATTTTTAGTGATATTGATAACTTTTGATAACATAACTTTTTCTCATCTTCAGATGTGAATTGTAGATTTGAAGATGCAGCAGCATTTATTTTCTTGGTTTATGGTATCACATTGTAAAATGAAGTTCAAGAATTGTTTTTTGCTTTGTTCTTAGGAAAGAATGATATGAGAGAGAAAGCAGCAAAAATGGAAAGATTTTTAAGAAAACACATCAACCATTGTAACAAATTTATATCTCTTAAATTTTTAAATAACAATTAATTTTTTTTTTACTTCGATAAAAATTATATTCATAAATATGATTTATGGACAAACTGGAATTGTGCGAACTATAGAATAATTCTGATAAATTCCTTTCTGGAGTCAGTACCCCAAATTTTCCATGATGCTTCTAATCAGACGTCTATTGAAAATTGATATACTTTAAATAAATGTAATGCCAAATAAAGAAAGAATTTTGCACTGTCCCGCGAAAATTATTTTTTGTCGCGTAGCAACATCAAAATACGAAATATATATATATTTTTTATTTTTGTTTTCTTTTATTTATTTTTCGGAAATATTTTTCTATGTGTAGTCAGATCTGAAAGATGCAAAGAAATGCATTCATCTTGAATAAAAAGAAATAGTGGACCATTAAAAACCTTATTCTTGTTCAAAGGATAGACCAAAAGTAGAAAGGAGAAAAATGTTGAGCTATAAATAAAAAACAATGATTTTACTGATCTTTAGTCACTATTAGAAACTAAAGACGAAACTTCGATCATTAAATAGATAAGAATAATTATAACTTTTCTGCGGTTAAGCAAAATTCGAGAACTAGAAGAAAAGAGAATCCATTTCAATACAGTGATTGTATCAATGCTGAAATTCAACGGCACAGTGCGATTTAGAATTTCTATTTATTTTTATCTTCTATTTAGATAAAATATGTGCGAAAGTGAAAAATCCATAAAAAGCAAATCAGCATGGCATAAAGGAATAGAAAGAAACATAAAGCTTCATGTATCGGACTTCGCTAGGTATTCACATATAGGTTTGTTTTTTCTGCGCGGATTTTAACAATTGTGGGAAAAAGTTTGAAGTCAATGTTTACCGAAACACCGACGTACAAGGATAATCTATACTTATAATAAAGCTCAATGTGTGTGTGTGTGTGTGTTGGCGCTCTACAGGCCAGACCATTCAACCTACAGCTACCAAATTTGGCACGTGTATACCTTGGAGGCCGGGAATGTGCACCTGGGTTTTTTTTTTCGAATTTTTAATTAGAATTTTATTTATTTAAAAATTAAGCAAGATTTTGGCGTGTTTCTGCTATAACTTCCGAAACTATTACCGCACAAAAAAGATTTTTACATGAAGTTAAAGATCAAAAATTTATCTTTTAAATGATACCAATGTTTTAACCTTAAAATTAAATTTCTATTTTTAATGAATTTTTAAATAAATATTTTAACTATATTTTTCAACAATTTTTTTCGTACAAAATAAAAATAAAATTTAAGCTGCACGATCACGTTTCGCATTCATGGGAAAAAATTAACTTTTTTCAAAGTGTTGCCATCACATTGATTAAAGCTCCAACTAAAAATAAATTAAATCTTTTTGGAAATGAAATCTGCAAAAATATAATTTTCGGCACGTGTCTGTAGGAAATGAAACAAATATGAAATATTATTTTTTTTTAAATAAATTCAAGAAAAATTATTTTGTGATCTTTTACACTCTCTATATTATTAACTCAATAAATCAGTTTTATTTTAAGGCAAGTTTTGTTTAATATGAACAGAATATCCATTCAAATCAGGGCCAAATTTGTAAACCTTTAGTAAGACACAGATCTGCTAAAATGGTCTAAATGGAAAATGGTTATATTTTATGTAACTTCATTCAATAAATGCTCTAATAAATAACGAATTTTTTTTTTATTTTACGTAAAGCTTCTGCTGTGGAATTCCCGAATAACAAAATATTCTTGAAACACTAATATTATAAATAAAAAGAGTTAATTTCCAATCAACTAAATCAATCACTTAAACTGATTGATTTATAAAAATTTGAATATCACTATTCAATAAAAAAAGGATAATTTTAGATTTTCCATCGATCTTTTCAAAGAAAATACGCCAATCAGCGCGCAGGTTTCTCCAGATTAATTGGCCTAAGATTATGAAAATGTTGAGTTTTTCTAAATTTTTAACATTCAAAACTTCATAAATAAGTCTTAGTTGATCATGGAAAATAGAAACATTCATTCATTTATTTAAAATTTGGTGTGTCCAGAATATTTCTCAGAATCTGATACCTTACTGCATTAAATTTAGACTTCATAATTTTTGAAAGGTTCATAATTTTGTATAGGCCTTTACAAAATATTTTCATTGATTTCATTTCAATCCTTTTGAGAGCAAAACTAAAAACTGAATTTTATGCTGAATCTAAGAAATTTTTGTTGAATTATTGTTTGAGATATTACATAAATTATGAAAAATATTTTGTAGTTCACATAAGACTTAAATACCGAGCGATTCTATTTGCAATACTCATATTCAATAATAATAAATAAATAACAATAAAAATGATAAATAAAATAGAAAGCTTGGTTTCATTAAAAAATATCTTGATACTAATTGCAATTTTAGCATTTCCACTTTAAATTAAAGTTGAAGTTTTATCGGAAATGACAACACATTAGGAAAATATATATAGTAAATTGAACGAAACGATCTAAACAATAGTATAAGTTTGGTATGACTATTAAAATTTGAAGATTAAAAATGTTTTGTTTGAGAATCTATTAAGAGACCAGTTACATAAAATATTTAATTGAAAATTGTAGTGAGAGGTAATACTGGCGAACCGACTGGTCGCCAGAGGCGGCTAGTATAATAATAAACAAAAAGATTAAAATTAAAAGAAAAAAATTAATTAACTTCCCATGAATCTCGATGAAAGAAGAACAATTTTTTTTCGGAAACAATAGTTGCAATAATCTTCATATTGATCACGTCATGATGGCTTTTGTGCTATTCAATTAGCTTTTAAAGGGATTTACCAGTTTATAGTAGTGAGACGATGATGCTACCAATAATTAACTAATTAGAATCTTCAAAATGATGCATTTTTCTGAAGTTTTGTTGCCAATTATGACAATCAATACATTTCATAACAGGTCTTACGAAGTATAAATTTTTAAGGAGAAATTTTTTTTCAATATTTTTTTACAAAACCAATTAGTTTATAAAAGTTCAGCTTCTGTATCAGTTTATTGCTGTACTAAAATATTATTCATTTTCTCTAAGATGAATATAAAATTATTAAGAAGTCTAATCGGGAAGAGGAGAAAAAACACATTTAGCACAATCTGAATCATGATTTATTATAATGAATAATAACATGATTGTTTACAATTAGTATGTGTTTCCAACAGCTGATGTAGAAAATGATAAATATTTAGATTAAATTAAAATACGAACGAATAATGTTTTAATTTTATCTAAGTACTAACCTTTAAAGCGAATATTCATTAATTATGAAAAGATAATTTCAGCATTTTCAGAGTCATTGTCATAGTTTTTCAAAAATGCTTTTCTTATTTCTAAAATTCTATGCATCAAATGTAAATGGCGAATTAGAAAAATGTTCTTTTATTATCATAAGAAACGCACTTAACGTTTTTAAAAATATCTTCATTAAGATAATTTTATGGCTTTTATTTTTTCTAAATATTAGATACAATGAAAAATTTTCCGGTCCAGTGATCGTATTCATTCAGATTGGATCAGTTTATTTTCTAAAAAATTAGGCTGCTTTACCAAGAGTTCCAATCAGAATACCGTAAGTTAACAATGTGCCAAAGCTAGCAATGAAGAAGGAACGATTAAATACATAGATTTTCCACACTGTTAATCTCTTTTCTTGCAACATTTCTCTTTGCATGTTCGATATTAATTCTTTTTCGTGCTTCATAATTTCATACATCAAACGCTGCCCAACACTTTTAGCTTTTTCATTTGTTATGATCGCAAGTGTCATTGTGATCAACAAATGCAGTAGACACTGAGCACTGAAACAAAACATTCCCAGAAAATTATTCTGAAAAAGATACATCTGGAATGCCAAGAAGTAACCAGCTCTAAATAACTGAATAAAATTTATCGTTAACGAAATAAAGATTGAAAACGAAAAAGACTCATCCATGTTGCAGATTATTTTCGAAACTGTCTGATAGCTTTGAAGGAGCTTTTTAAAATCTTTGCACATGCCATTTTTATTGAGTGTCTCCAACATATGCTCAAATATTCGTTTGAGGAATACACAAACTAAGCAGTAATACATGATAAAAAGCGAATTGATAACTGAGGTTATGACATAAATTGAAAAACTTAGGCCTTGAAACATCCAGAAACATTGAGATGGGACAAAATATAAAAAATATGTAACTGAATTCCTTTCGCAAAAAGTATGCTTTGCTGTATTGAAAATACTATCTGCTTCGAAGCGGAATTTAAAACTTTGATATACATTGATCAACATAATAAAAATGAAGAAACCGGTAACTGGATTTCTTATTCCTCTAAAATAGCCTTCTGGATATCTTCTATATAGTTTATCTAAACGTTTTATAATTTGTAACATGCATCGGCAGTTTTTGAAGATCAATACAGTTAAAATAGCTCTTAATAATGCCAAAAACAGACGGGAAATCATACTTTTTGTGTCGTGATAGATACATACCCATAATATGTCTGCAAAAATTTCCAATAGTAATAAGAGAACAAAAATAATTCTTAGAAACTTTTTATAAATGAAATAATTACATATTTTACTTTTTTCGATTTTGGGAATTCTTGGATTATCCAAAGTGCCTTTAATGAATTCATTTTGAATTTCAATTCCAAGCACTCTAAATAATAAAAATATTGGATAAAATTCTTGCATAATATAGCATTTTGAAACCATCGATGTTTTCTTTTGGATCCTTTGTGGGTTTTCCATTTTATTGGTAGCATATGACTTTTACACCTTGATATAGAAAGAATTATTCGTTCATTATATGAATGCTGACATTCTGATATTCATTATTAATGCAAGGAAAATGTTACGAATTTACAACAGGTGGTTCAATAACTCTTCAGCAATTAAGAATTTCGTATTTACTGAATCCGCTATATTCCAATTAGTACGCAATAAAAATTGTTTTCAGAGTAGGCTGTTACAGTAAAAATAATTTAGAGCTCTTAAATTTAAAATAAAATATATTTTAAAAACTTAAAGTTAAAGGGAAAAAATGAATGTAAGCAGACACAGAGTAGAAAATGATTCTAAATTTTCTTGTAGTGATATTTTTTATAATGTTGTGACACCTCGATTATAGGCAAGCTTTCACAGCCTTGCTTTAGAGAGATAAATTATCCGAAGAAAAAAAAATTATTTCATAAAATGATGAATGATATCCTTTTGTTACTATGATAAATACAGTATTTCATTTTATTTGTGTTTTTACTCCTATTGTAATGTTTTTATTTTGAAGCATCACTTAGTATCTTATCTGTTATTGTCAGATTATATACAATATTACTGATCATTTTAAACTGATTAAATTCTATTAAAAATATAAGTTAATATTGCAAATAGAAGAAAAATCATGACTAAATTTTTAGTTGTACACAATAAAATGTTATTCCTTTTGTTGAGGGTCTGTTTGAAAATAATTGAATTTAAAGTAAAATAATTATTAGGCAAAGTGAACATTTGGTATTCGAAAGAATAATATGAAACATTTCAAAATTGAAATCCAATAATGGAATGAATTGAAGCAATTTATGAAATGGGATTAAAATTGAAAAAAAAGAGAATAACACAAATTAGGAAACAAGTTTTTTCGTTTCATTCATGTTTTATATCTGCATGAAGGTCAGTGACAATGCGACTTCGGCATGGATTATAAAGAGAGAGTAGCATAAAGCAAAACGTCCATTACTTTAACAGAATGAGAATACATTTTATGAAAAATGAATTCAATAAACATAAAATGATCTTTATTTAAATTATCTACATTTAGAAAAACTAATTTTTAAAAGAAGTATTAGGTTTGGGGAAAAAAAAGTTTCGATTTCACATAAGTCTTAAAGTAAAGAAAGATCATTCTTTAAAATTGAATACACTTCATTTTTTTTTCATTATTTAATGACATTTATGGCTTACAAAGGTATTCACACACAAGTAAACTAATTTGTTTGTACTTTTGAACTACTTTCTCTCTGCATGTATATATATATATATATATATATATATATATATATATATATATATATATATATATATATATATAAAGGGTGTCCCATAAATTTGTAAATACGTAAATACTTTAAAAATTCGGGGATATAGAGTTTCAAAATTCGTACACAAAATATACCGGGTGTCACATAAATTTGTAAATACTTTAAAAATTCATAAAAATTGAAGGACTGGGTATATTTGAATGCGGTTTGCGAAACTATTATTCTCATGAAGGGGGATTTTTTTTTTGATCCAGAAAAAAAAATAATTCAAAAATTTGTCAATAGAGGGCGCTGCACACACGCAAATCAGTGGAAATATGCAAATTAAAGTCTTATGAAAGGCAGAGTGAGCGATTTACAAATCATTTATAAAGGTTTGCATAAGGTTTGTATTAATATGTTGACACTGGTGGATAAAGCACTATTGGTAAAGTTGTTTTATGCCAGCAACGAATCGGCGGCTGAAGCCTTACGAAAGTTTAGGACCCAGAAAAGATTGAAGAAAGGTTCAGGTCCGATCACTCCTGCTGGACTTTTTTCCCTAGTACACCGTTTCGAAGAAACTGGAAGTTTGTGTCATCGGCCACGCAGTGGTGCACCTCGTTTAACAACAGTCCGTACCCCCGATGTCTCTTCGCAAATGGACACGCTAAGGGAACAGTCTACAAGTGCAGTCAGTAGCGCACGAGAAGTGGCACGAATAACTGGTATACCAAAGACTTCGGTGTACCGTATCCTTCATGGTGTATTGCAATTGTACCCATACAAATTGCAATCGCTACATCAGCTCTTACCAAATGATACAGCTAAGAGATTGGAATTCTCAAATTGGGCTTTGGCGAAAATTGTAGATGATCCGCGATGGCTGCTGAAAATATTGTGGACAGATGAGACTCATCTTGCTTTGCATGGAGCAGTTAATACCCATAACTGTAGAATATGGGCAAATGAGAATCCACATGCTTACACTGAGAAGCCCCTGCATTCACCAAGGGTTACTGTTTGGTGTGGTTTCACTGCATTCATTATTGTAGGCCCTTCTTTCTTTGAAAAGCCCCGTAAAAAGCAGGATGGCAGACATGTTCAGTTAATGGAACACGTTACTTGGAAATGTTACAGAAGGAAGTGATACCGTCCTTATTGGAACACGATGTCCTTGAGACAGTAACATTCATGCAAGACGGGGCACCTCCTCACATCCACACCGAAGTGAAGGCATTTTTGAGAAGAACTTTTACTGAAGAACCGATAATCAGCCGTCACTTTACACCTGAATAACCCCCACGCTCACCAGATTTAACACCCCTTGATTTTTGGCTATGGGGTTACCTTAAGTCTCGGGTATACCGCCATAGGCCAACTTCGTTACTGCAGCTAAAGGAAGCCATTCGCCACGAAATCTCATGCATTCATCCGGATATGCTGTAGGATGCAGTTACCAGTGTTGCCTCCCGCTTCCAAACTGTTATTTGTGGTGATGGTGGACACATCGAACAAGTACTGTAGTACTGGTGTGATACGCATGTAAACAATTGCTTGCATGCAAATAAAAGTATTTTTCCTGTACAATTGTATGTTATGCTTGTGTTTAGCTCCCTCTATCGACAAATTTTTGAACTATTTTTTTTATATGAAAAAAAATCCCTCCTCATGAGAATAACAGTTTCGCAAACCGCATTAAAATATACTCATTCCTTCAATTTTTATGAATTTTAAAAGTATTTACAAATATTTATGGGACACCCGGTATATATATATATATATATTGGAAATCTTTTTTAAAACGTAATGAAAAAAAACTAATCTTAAATATTATAAACTTTCAATGAAAATTAAAAGCAATAATTACGAAAATTCACATGCATTTTAATCAGTTTAAGCACACTGAAAATGAGGAAAAATCAGCAAATGAATCCTACAACTACGCTTTTCCTTATGCTAATGTACGTTCTTCGCTTCGTAAATGGCTTTTTCGAAACTGGAAGAGCCAATGGAGTCTTGAGACCACACACACTGTCAAATCTTTTATTGAATTTTGGTGTTCTTCACTAAATCACCGATGCGATATTATTCGAACGCGATTACATATTGGCCATTCTCGAGTAACTCATAATAAGTATATACTTTTTAAGCAGCCATCTCCAACTTGTAGCTTCTGTGGTGTTAGTTTAAATGTCCGACATATTTCGATTGAATTTCAGTCACTGGACTCATTATGACTGAAATATTTTAACTCAGTTATTCCTTGTTATCCGGTTTTAATTGGAAATAAACCATATTTTAATATTTCCCTTTATTTCAAGGAGGCGGGTTTTATCAAGGAAATTTGAAATGTTGATTCCTTCTTTTCGTTGCTTTATTTGTAGTTGTCTTTTTAAAATCTGATTATAAACATTTTATACGAAGTTTTAATACGTAGAGATAAAGTTTTCATCTAGTTGCGGCAGTTTATCCAGAAACTGAATCTTGCGCTAGGATAATACTCATCACTCTCTTTTAATCAGTTTGAGATAACTGAAAATGAGGCGCATATTTTTTAAAGATTATATTTTCCCATCAGGTAACAAAGGTGAATTACTTAACTAGTATTAAAAATTGAAAACCGTAGTCTTTATAATTTCTTAGATACATTTTCGTATTATTTTTTCCTCTGCCAAATTTTCTCAATTTTACATCGTTAGAGCGAATTGCAGATTAAAGGATGTTTTCGTAACTTTATTGATCGGCATGCGAACACTCACCTTTTGAAGCTTATTAGAATGCGGCAATTTTTAAACCAATTTTTTTTTCTTTCCTTTTTGCAATTTAAATTAAATGAATAACTGCCTCATTATAATGAACAACTTTTCTACTAAACTTTTTATATGCATGCGTCCATTCGAGAGCTTAGGATCGATAACTCTACTTATAAATAAAAGAATCAGAAAATATGTTTCAGTTTTGAAGTTATTAGCAGATGGCACGGTCATCTAGTTTCGGCTTATGCAGTAATAAAAATAATGTAATTAACTGTTTCATTGAATATTATTTAGTTTTTATCCGTATTAATATTATGATATTTGTCTGAATAAAACTAGAAAGATAAACGAATAAATAAACAGTTAATAACAGAAATAACATAACATGATTTTTTCAAAAAAAAAAAAAATTGAAGAATGTTAAAGAACATTAATTTTTTTATTAATTTTAAATAAAACTATATGATTAAGACATCATATTGTTGCCACTAAATGCATTAGAAAATAAATGCTTCAACTTTCCGACTCTATTCTAAGGATTCTCTTTCCTCGTCAGTTAATAGTTAATTTTGTAATGTAAAATCTCGTATGAGGAGAATGAGTTTTATGAAACGTTTTTCACGTAATAATCTTTTTTGTATCTTGAAAATGTGCTCATACCCATCATTAGGTTAATGTCATAGTTGTAAATTTCATTTCATATTTCATATTTTAATTTGTTTCAATTTAATTGTTAAAGAAAGGAAAAGTAATCTTCAGAAAAAAATATTTGATTCTTAATAATTATATCAACAAAAGACATAATTGTAAATATTTTTTATTTAAATAATTTTATATACTAAAGCGCATGCAATTTATTTAATTAAATAATTAGATGCGATTCGTATTAATTTTGAATTTCAGTAATTATCTTTTCTCCTAAAAAATTATGATTACCTCATGTATGTAGAATAAATCGAAATAAGAGATTAAACTGAAAAATGTGATAATATTCACTAGAAGTGTACCTCATCATATTTTTTTAGTTTGAGAAATGTTTTCTGGAATTTTCAGAAAAAAATATTTCATATGTGTATCTATTGAAAAGTGTATAGTTAAGACAGCAAGCTATTTATCATCAAGTGATTTCAATGAAACATTTGAGCAATTTATGATATCTTTGAGTAAGCCTTTGCTAAATTTATGGGGGGAAATTTTTAGATTTCAGAGTTCCTATCAGTTTGAGAAATCGATCATCAATTCCTTTTATAACAACACACAATGAAATTAGAGGACTACAAAGCAACTAAGAAACATAACTGCTATCTGTTCGGGAAATTGAAATTCTTCAATCACAGTTTTTTTTCCAGATTTCTTTCCACAAATTATCTTTTGCCATTATTCATGTTTCTAAATATGTGGGAGGTATTAGTTTTTGTTAATTGATGTATCTTTTTGCTGTACTTGTTTGTGTAGTTCATAATAATTAAGGTCAGGAATTTATTAAACAATTCTTCAAAATTTAATCTTACTATTGTGCATCATGCTTGCATTAATTTTGACTTTTTATTTCGTTATAGATATTGAATTATTTTGTTTTTAAAAGAAATCCTTAAAACTTATTTCGTTTCTCATGTTTTATTGATTAAAATTTTAATTCACATTATCGATGAAAACTTTTACAAAATTTTGAATTTATGTAATCTTTATTTAGAAAAAAAAAAGGTTTTATAAAGAAAAATAAAGTCACTTTCTTGGAAAAATTGCATAATTTGATGCTTACAGTATGCTAATGATTTAACTTTTATTTTTCAGAAAACATAGAAATAATTAATCCTTATATCTAAAACGTTAAAAATGAGATATATTAATTATATTATGGAAGAGCTGATAACGTTAAAATAAATCTTACATGAAAGAACGTTAAGTGATATAGAAAATGTTTTTACATATACAGTACCAAAAGATTGCTTATTGGAGCTGATTTGGAGTAATCTACTTGAATAATTGAAATCTCGATTAATAGAACTTATTTCAAATAACGAATTCATTTAACCAGATATTATTTACTTGCTGGCATATTATCAATGCAGTGCTGCATGCGTCATTGTACTCACATAACGAAAAGAACCTCTTCATTATTCTATTGGGCGAATCGTTGGAAATAAAACGTATAACCTTTCACAAACGCTATTTCTTTGTATGCACTAAGAAAGGAGTTCCTTAAATTTTAATTAGATTTTGATTTAAAATTTTATCAGAATTTTCTCAATAATTTTGAAGGTTATTAATGCATAGAAACTATTATCATATAAAAATATAAATGAATTATTTTTTTTATATCTGTTTCATTTTCGCAATATTTATCTCTATAATTAACGTAAATTGTAAAGATATTTTAATGTACTTTGCACCACTGTGTTTTATTGTTTCAATAACTTATCATATTTATTCGCTTTGCTACAAAATGTTATCACTTCTGTATAAATTAAGAGCAAATTTAAGATATAAAATATTTCGAAAACTATTTTTGATAAATTACAATATTACAAACAATTTTTCGACAAATTATCAATTTTTTAAAACGGTTTCTTGCCTGTTTTCATTTTTTTTATAAATTAAAAACAATTTTTTCAAATATGTTTTTATTTGAAATGAAAAATAAATTTACTACTAATCAGTTACCAGTAGGGTTGTGCTAATTTCTGACTTATCGAAAAAAAAATATTTCAGCCAGTTTTCAAAAAATATCGATCTATCGAAAACATGATGATGATTAATGGTTCACGAAAAATTACGATACAATAAATCAATTTTTCACAATTAATTTGAGTTTTCGAATTCGTTTTGGTTATCGGTAATTGTTTTTTTTTGTTACTTTATATATATATATATATATAAATTCTTGTTTTAAACATTACGTTAGGGAATAAAGTATTTTCTGCTCCCTAAATAAATGATAACATTATGTAAAAATAATTACGGTTATCAGAAGGTTATTGAATGGTCTTTGTTTAATCGCTAAATATCTATCTTCAGAAATGAAAGCAAGAAGTAATTCAGATTAAATCCACAATTTTATTCGCATCTCGCATTTTCGCATTCAAGTGTACTCGCATATGTAAAAGTGCCTTTATACTTGCGCTTTCGCTTTCATTGCTTGCTGAACTCCTTTTAAAAACTAGTTTGAGTGCTCGATCGGTCTTGATCAAACTTCCAATACTTATCAAATTTTTAATACATATCAAATTGCCGGTACGTATTACAATATATATACAAATTTTTTAATGTTTTACATCATTTGGCCGTAAATGAACTTCCTAATATTTGTAATATAACCTCACAATAATATTTGTTATTAATGTTTTACTCATTTTCAGAATTACTATTCTCATTTTGAGTTTTGAAATAGTAAATTGAATGATTAATTTTAGTTATATAACATACCTTTTGTTAAAGTTCTAGTGCATATTTAAATTAAAAATTATTTAAATTATTATTTTCTAACTATTTTTATTCAAAAGAAAACGAATATTTTCAGCATATAAATTGAAACTTCGTTTCATTTGGAGTTGTTCTGATCATTCAATATGTTAAGACATACTATTTATAACTTACAATAGCTATAAATAAATAATGATATCATGATATATCGAAAAATATCTATATGTATTGGACGATATATCGCAATGATAAAGTTTTATCATCACTTAGCCCTTGTTACCAAGAACTATCAATTATTATCATTTAAACAATCTCTTCTATGAACCTCTCGCATCCATTATTTTAGACATTAATTAGTTTCGAATAAGTGTTGCAGTTTAATGAAAGAGGATAAATCAATCAGCTTCCTTAGATCACGCAACTGGTTTTAAATAAAAATATCAAATGATAAGCACCAGTACTTTCAGCATGATTGAATTTCAAAATGTTTGTACAGGTTTCTTCAATCTCCTTAGAAACGCATTCATCCATGGTAAATATTTATACTACATATGACCTTTACCTATACTATACCTTTGTCATATGTAGTATAAAAAGAGAAAATATTATAATAGTCGATAACATTGAATAATGGATTTTGACGATTTATCGTGTTAAACTTTCCTGAATCCGGAAAGTAAATTTTTGAAATTACGTCTCTCTGTCCTTGAGTACGACAGTTTAAAAATGCTTTCAGTTAAACGGATGACGTTTGGTTATGAACTATACAAGAAATTTGTAGACTTACACAGAATTTTGAGTGAAATTCCTACGCGAGATGTCCGGCTGTCAATCTGACTAAGTATAAATTGATAACATAATTAGAAAATGCAAAGAACAAGATAAGAAAAATTAGCTTGCATATTAAGCTTCTACAAGATGGATACATTAAATATCTGAAATCAAAATACGTCAAGAAATGAATTGTCTGTCTTTCTATAGTTTTGCAGTCATGCCAACGCGATAACACAAATTGCAATAATTAAAATCAATAGAATTTGGCTTGGGACCTTGTGACTACAATTATAGTTCTACTTTATAATTATGTATCAGTTGGTAATGAAAAAAGGCTACAAAATACATATTCGATATTCTGGTATTAGTGTATTGCCTGTGTACCAGCGATTAATTGCCAAAAATGAAATCAAATATCGTATTCTAGGTTCAAATCGTATCAGTAAAAATGCCAGAATTACGTCTAAGATAGATATTTTATAATTAAATTTTGCTGATTCCATGTAATTAATATGTCAGTTTTCCTGCATACAACTCTCATTAGAGAGTCTCTGAATATAGAATTCTGATCACTCTTGGGCCTTAAAGCTTTGTCAATAGTCCATAATTTTATGAACAAGAAAAAATAACACTTTTATTGAAAGGTATGAGAGAAAGTTCTAGGGAGACCACTATCGCTAGTTTTTCATGAAAATTGAGGATTCATATCAATAATGAAGTATTTAAGAAATGGTACAATAGTTTTTTTTTTCTTTTAAATAACTTCTTGAATAATAAAAGATCACCAGTTTTTATAAGCCTTCTCATCATGGAAATCAATGAAAATCTACTCTAGCACCAAGAACACCAACATCTTCTTTTAAAAATAAATTTGCTAATTTATTTTAGAATGGCAAGCACTACTTTCTGATACATATTTGAATAAAAGAAGTAGCAGCTGATAGAGAATCGGATAATCATGTTTCAACTGAATTGTTTAATAAAGGATCGAGTAACTTTGCTCTTTGCCATTTATAAGTAATATCAAAATGAACGCAAGAAAACGAAAAATCTAAAATGATACGACAACTTACAGTTTACTATGAATTACTAATTATTGTTATTACTACGAATCTGTAGTATTAATATTTTGTGAATTAATTTCCTGATAAAGAATATAGTTTTATTAGTTCTAACGGCCGATGAATCGATGCCGAGGCAGTCGACGGCTTTGATAGCAAACATGGGACTTCCAGAAATTATGGATATTTTGACGATACATCAGTTATGAACAAAGATACAATATCCTTCTAGAAGTTTCTTGCTCTGTAATGGAAGACATGAAAAGAGTAGTTGAGTCAGGACAGAAGTAACTGAGTCGATCTTAAGCGAAATCTTTCTTTGGAGTAGATTTCTTAATAGTTCTCTAAGCTTCTTATGCTATTGCTGTTGTCTAAAAGCGATTTGTGCTTGCATGCTGTTGTTCGCTGCAAATGCTCTCCTTGTATAGGCTTCAAATGTGTTTTGATACTTGCTTTCTTGTAAAATAAAGCTTGTTGTCAGGTTATTGTGCCTATTGGACCTTCTACCTTTAACTCAACAAAATTTGATTTTTCGATAGCAATATGTTAAAGTATCATCTACCAATACAATGAACGAAACGAAATCTGGACCACGTTATTATTCATAAAATTTCATGCACGAAAGATATTCGAAATCAAAAGTCACTATTGATTAGAATCTAGTAATTATATGGGTGAATACAAAACTGTCTATGTCTGATCTCATAAAACATTGGCCAATCATTTTCACAACAGTTCTAATGCTTTTCAGTGCAATTATATTACTGAAAAAAATGGTAGTTATATATATATATATATATATATATATATATATATATATGTGTGTGTGTGTGTGTGTGTGTGTGTGTGTGTGTGTGTGTGTGTGTGTGTGTGTGTGTGTGTGTGTGTGTGTGTATGTGTGTGTGTGTGTGTGTGGTGTAATGATATTTTGAAATCTAAATTAACATTAAGTTTTGTATTAAATTTGCCCATATTAACTTCATTCTAAAATATTCTCTATTTCCTGATCCCATTCCACTTTTTCTATTTCATTAATGCAACAAAAGCTCTGTGAAAATGCTTTAGTCATCGGCTCCTACACTCAGAATGAAGGGATAAAATACTGTCCAGATAAGCACATTTTTTAAAAGATCCCTATGATCCACTTGAGATTGACACGTGATGGAAATCCCTATTGAAATCGCACAGTATATATTCACAGGGATCAAATTTTCATCAGCTTTTCCCCCTTTCGTCTTGTGCCGTTCTGTGTTGAGCTCGTCGCTTCTGCATATATATATGTATGTATATATATATATATATATATATATATATATATATATATATATATATATATATATATATATATATATATATATATATATATATATATATATATATATATATATATATATATATATATATATATATATATATATATATATATATATATATATACCGGTTTGTTTCATCTATCTTCTAAATCCTAATTAATTTCCAAAGTTTTATCTTAATTTAACCCGTAGTAATTTGCTTCTGAAATGTTCTCTTATATCATGGCCCAATTCTATTTGTTTAGTTTAATTAATGCTGCACAAACTGTGCGAAATTGCTTTTACCAGCGCTTTCACACGCTCTAAGTGAGGGGATAAAGATCTGTCGTTCTAAGCAAAATATTTTAAAAGAACCTATATTTCGTTTTACTAAATCGATACGAGTGAAAGAATCCCTATTAGAATCTCACAGTATAAAAATCCCTCGGGAAAAATAATTCATTATCTTTTCGGTTTTTTTTTTTTTTTTTTTTTTTTTTTTTGTGTCGTGGAATGATGTATCCCTTCGCTTCTTGCTTGTACGTAAATTATGCCTTCCGGGATGAAATAAAGTTCTAAAAATTCAAAAGTGTATCTCTCTTCATTCACGAAACTGCTTTAAAAATATGTATTTACTTTATATATACTGCGTAAAAATCTAAAATCTAGCTTTTTAGATAAAGCAATATTACACGATTCGAAATAATCTTACTTTTCATAACGGACGTGCAAGCATAAAAACTTTAGCCAAAAAGAAATATTTTGTAATTCAGCACAAAACTAATTAAAATACATCCACTTTAATTCACAAAGCTTAATAGTATTCCTATTATAAATATGCTAGATTTCGATTTTGCAATGTTGCTTTAAGGGGAGAAACGTCTATAATCCTCTTAAATAAGAGAGCCTTTTTCTTAGAATCAAACTTATGAGCCTTGAGATGGAAATGTAATTCGATGTTACTTATAAAATAAATTGTTCCAATACCAACTATACTTAAGGGATTTGAACCTAAATTCCTTTTCTATCCTCTTGAGAAATAACTGGATCGACTTACATCATAAAATTTAAGCAGACACTTAAAATGATTTTCTTTTGTCGAAACAGAGCGTAATAAAATCCTTCTTTTAACAATAGTTGAAATAGTTTATCTATTCCTTTATACACAATGCATTTTAATACAATATCTCTAAATTTATTTTTGTTATGAAGAAAGATTTATTGGTATAAACTCATTTACTACTAAAAGGAAATTCTAAGTAGAAAATGTAATAAAATCATTTGTAACAATTTCTGATTTTTATGCCTTATAGGGATTGATTGCTTTTTTTAAAGAGAAGATTGCTTTATTTCTACAAATCCATATGCAATAAAACAGTTTAGGATAAATGAAAGTAAAAATAATTATACAGGAAAGATGGCAGGAAAAAAACTTTGTATAACTCTAGTTTTAAAATAATTATAAAATAATAGTTAATGAGAAATAACTTACTATTATTCCTGTTCTGTTACTTGATTCAATATTTCATGCTGGGTCCTTACCCATTATATTTTAATACCAGTCTATAAATGTATTATTCGATAACCTGAAAACTTTAATTAGAATATTATAAATCTTTTGAAAATGTTTAAGCATACTTAGGAAATTATTTTATTTCAGCAGTTTTGAAGTTGTTATATTTATTAAATAGACGCTTGAGCAATGAGCTGGTTTTCCATGTATAGATGACCATGATTCCACTAAATTTCTGGATGTTAAAACCATGTAATTTCAATAGTCTTACTTATATTATTTTAGTCTTACTTATTATTTATTGTGTACATGAATTATTTTGTTTCATTTATTGTTTACATGAATTATTAAGTTTTATTTACTGGGCACATTAATTAGTTTTATTTATTGTGTGCATGAATTTTTCTAATCGAATTTCCATAACGTCAGAAAAAAAAAGAAACATAAATATCTATTTTATCGATCTACTAAAATTCAGATATTTTAACTTCAATTTGTTTCCTCTCGTACAAATATTAAACAGAATCCTTCTACTGTTTTCATTGTTGGAAGAATATCAAGCGACTGAATATTCAATGAAATAATGAAAGCGATTTGAATTTCAAAGAAACTGTGTAATCTATTGTAAAAAATTGGAGAATTTAAAAAAAAAATCAGGGAACCTCACACGGTTATTAAAGTGTATTTATTAAAAATACAATTTTTAAAAATTAATTTTACTGTCATTTACCGTTTTTGGCAACCTCACCAGGATAACTGACTGCTAAAATTGTCAACTAACCCTTTCGCGTCAACTGTATACGTGCCAGCAAGAAACGCACACATTTCCCGGCCGCTCACCCCGGCCGCCAATTTGTGCCAATGTCCTGGAACGTTTTAAAAACTATAACTTTTCGCACAAGATGGCATTGTATGTCAATATGGTTTCAGATACATGTAGATTTGATCTTCTATTCAAAATGAGAGTAGAGTGACTCACATACACGTGGTTTGGTTTTTGATCATATGAATATAAGGGAAAAGTATGTTTCGGAATGGCATGATTTATGACGACTCCTTAAAATTTGCACTTGGTATTTCTATATAGTATGAAGAGAAGTTCTATTTCCGCTACAGCGTTGAATATTTCATTTTGCAGTCCAGTTTCCAGTGGATAATTAGATCCTGTGGACGAGAATTTCTCTTTTTACTGCTAGCATGCCGAAGTGTCGAAAATGTTTAACTGAGCTTAAAATAGCAGAAATAATGCCAAACATTTCAGATATTGTTTTAAAACAGACTCGGATAGTAGTGATAGCGACACTATAATTATAATTAAACTACGCGTTGATACTTCGGTACACACACGCACACACACATGCACGCACACACACACAAACACACACACACAAACACACACACACACACACACACACACACTCACACACACACACACACACACAAGAGTCAGAAGAAAAACAAATGTGACTTATTTGTAAAGCCTATTTAGTAAACAAAAGGTAAAGAGCAATAAAGATGCTATACATTTGATATCATTAATATAAATTGCGATTTTTTGCTTCCTAGACCAAATTTCAAAAAAAAAAAAACTATTTACAAAACCCAATATTACATGGTTGGTGTGTTTAATACATAATATGTCTCCCAGATGATGCAATAGAGTCCGTACAGCGCCTAGGCATGATGAGTATCAAATTGTCTTGGGGAATATTACACCATTCATGAAGCAATGCTCTCCGAAGTTCCGGTAGACATGTAGGAGGTGATTGACGGGCTGCAATTCATCGGCCAAGCATGCCCCACACATATTCTACTGGATTCAAGTCCGGTGAGAATGCTGGCCAGTCTATACAGGTGATATCCTTCGATCGAAGGCATTCGTTTAGGATGTGTGCGAGGGCAGGTGTTGTCATCCAAAAACACGAATTCTGTGCTCATGGCAACTCGAAACAAACGCACATGTTGTTCCAGAATGACGTCCCGATGGATTTGGCCTGTCAGGGTTCTTATTTGAACATGCAGGTCAGTTCTGGAACACAGAATAATTCCCCCCTAAACGAGCAATCCTGCACCACCGTAACGATGTCGTTCAATGATGTTCTCTTGGTGGTAATGGGTACCTTGCGCTCTCCATACGGAAGTCCAACGAGAATAAGACTGCAAGCTAAACCTAGACTCATCTGAAAACATCACATAAGCCCACTGTTACGGTGTCCACAATGCATGCTCTACTCCAGGCTAACTGCAGGCGACAGTGAGTTGCAGTAAGTGGAACACATCTGACTGGCCTAACAGCATATAGACCAATCTGCCCTAAGCGTCTCTATAGGGTCTGCCTAATATTGAATTGTAAATAAGAATTTAAGTCCTCTAACAGCATAAAAAAAACATTCATTTCTATATTTATATGACTTTTTCTCAGAAGTTGCACACCAAAGTAGTTATTTAATTAGAAAAAAGAAATTTTTCACTTAATTTTATTCTAAACAAAATGAAGTAACTTGAATTTTTTCGAATAAACTCTAACATTTTCGTTCCTTCAAATCTTTAGAGCAATTGGTTCTATCCATAAAGAGTATGTAGGAAAAAAGACAATATAACCTCAAGCTATGGAAGCACACATATCCTGTAATACAAATACAAGAAAAAACACTTAACAGTGAAATAGTATCAAATCATCCGTCGATCTTTTCATGGATAAAATAAAAAATTCGTTTAGCCTTCGATATCATGCAAATAGCTTTCTTTACCGAAGCTGCTTATGGATTTGAAATAATGATATTCCATTGTTCCATCTCTCGAAAAACAGTATGTTTAGGAAGAAATAATATTCTATTTATAAGGCTGGCATTTGTATGCATTCGCTAAAGAAGATTTGAGATAATATATAAACAGGAATAGAAGAATATATATGTTTGGATTTATCATTATATGATTATTAAATTTGATTATTTAGAGTTAAAATATGTTAAGAAATTTACGCAAATTCAGACATTATTTTTTGATTAAACCAAATTTCATGAATATAGTGTATACATTATTAAATTTATTTTTCTATATTTCGATAAAATTTGGCTTTGAAAGTCTAATTTTGGATATTTTTTTACCTAAGAACCAAATTTTAATTGACTATATTTTCCTAAATTGAACAGCTCAAATTTCGCTTAGCCTTTGTTATCACATAGCTTTTTGTTACATATTTACTAATCGCCTTTGGCCAATAACTGGTCCACTAAGAATATCAATTATATTTATTTTTAGGTTAATTATTTTGATGAAATTAAATATCCATGATTCAGCCAAATTCTGAGATATTGAAGCTCAATAATTTTGGCATGCATATGATATGTTCATTTTATGCATGACCTTCGTAATGAAACCCAATCTCCATGATATCATGGAGCTATTAAAAAATATAAATGTTCGGTTCAATTTTCTTCCAAATCCATTATTCACATCAATTCACATCAATTATTTAAATTTTTTTATTAATCTCCAAAATTTTCCCTTTATCAGTGGAGCTTTTTTCTTTGAAAGAAAGAAAAAATTATCTGAAATGATCTCTTTTTTTATGGAGTTTAATCACATTTAACAAAGTATTAATTTCTTTAATAACTAAAATTGAAGAAAAGAAAACTCATTATAACATTATTAATAACTTAATTTGCAAGCATAAAACGAAATAAAACTTATTTCAATGTTTTTCTTTCACTAAAATTCATCCAAATTAGCCAAATTTTCATTTTGCTAAAAACTAATAATGTAAATTTTTTCGGTAATAATCAAGGCTTGAAAAAACGAAGGATCATCAAACTGCATCATGAAGAATAAAAAAATCAGGAGGCATATCGACTATTAAAACAATTTCAGATTTTCAAGCTTTTTATAAAATTTCAAGAAATTCTTTTTTCGTATATTTTACATGTGTGCTTTAATCAATGTCAGAAAAATACTTGCATTTAGAATTTTGTTTGTTTAATCTTTAACAAAAGTCATTAAAATTATGAAAAAGTTATTTTGGATCATTTGTAATAAATCAATTTTTAAGCATAAAACAAAATATTTTTACTATTTTTAAAGGTTTTCCTATGTTTTGCTTTAAACACTCTTTAATATTTGGAAAAGCGTGTAGGTTTTCGTTGTAGTTTGATGACTTACAAATCATGACGAGATAATATTCATATTCATATTTATTAAACCATGACATATTAATATTTTCACTTTTTTTTTCCTTCACTTAGAATTTTATTTATTACTGTTGATTACAGGCTGTTGTTTTCTTTGCCTATTGATTAATCACCAATTGATTACTATTCATTTTTACCAGTTGATTTGTAATTTTAATTCATTCAGAAAGTTCAAAATTTTCTAAAAACGGAAAACCGCCAGTAAACTGATGTTCATTGCGATTACTTTCGAACAGAGTCTCCATATGTAAAACTAATCCAATTTATTATTGTATACATCTCCAATGCTGAAATAACCATTATATTTCTATCAAAAATTATTTCAATATTTAATTATGTGAAACTGAGAACAATTCTTTCCAAAATAATTGTTTTACAGTAAAGATCTCTTAAATTCATATTATATTTTTTGAACAACTATCCCAATGAAATCTTATCAATCACTGCGTAAATAAGTCCTTTTATGACTTATTTATGCATTTTCTGTTTTATCAGATGAATGGATGTTTTTAATATTTTGCAATCTTCTTTTCAGCTTTTTAAATTAGATGCATTTTACCAAATACAAAGCATTTAATGTATTTTAAACAAAATAATTTTTTTTTCGTTTCCACCATGATTCTATTTTTTTTAATCAGCTAAAAAAGACGAATGACAAAAGAACCTTTATCTGATAATAACAAATACAAGAGTACGTATTATAATCGATGAGATAAAACTGTGAAAAAGGCGATAAGATTAACTTCTGAGTAAGAAAAGAACATCGGTAATGAAGTAAGGATTACTTCGTTACTCATTTCCGCCTCGCTTCCCTTCTCGACGCGTTTCGAATCCTGATGTTCATATGTTAAATATCCTTCTTACTGATAACTAACATCTACACTGCACGACGGAATTAAAGGTTCATTTATAAAATTATGTTTACTTTTAAACATTTTAATTTATATAAATCAGTGTAATTAGTCAATATTAATTATTTGCAACTGACGCAGAATTTAATTTCTCAGAAAAAATGCAAATTAATGCAATTAAGTAACAAACTATAGGTTGTGCAATGGATATATAAAAATATTTGTGGGGCTAAGTTTATTTAAAATTATTTCAATGTCATACAGTTATCAGTATTATTTACTGACGATTAGCAATTATCTTTTAAGTAAAGATTAAAATCATCGAACAAATTTTGGATGATAAGAATATATGAGTGTGCACAAAAATGTGTAAAAAAAATTATGAGGTAGAAATAGATTGCAGTAACTCCTGTAAAAGAAAAAAAATCTGTAATGAAATAAGAAATCCGTAATCTTTTGACGAACAGATAGTTCACCAGTGTATTGGTTACATTCATATCAGTTAAATCGTTTAGATATATTTTCATGTATCTGATTCCGCCAAAACGTCAGATATTAAAGATAAGCTATTTTAATTGTACTACGTATGCTCTGTTCAACGAATAGATGAACCTAATAACTGCACAAATGATTATCAAAATCCTACTTTCATAATATTCAAACATCATGTGCTTTAATATTTGATTCAATAATAAAAGGATTTTAATTTCAGGGCAATTTAATTTTTCTTTGGAAACGAACCAAAAAATATTGGAAAAACTAGTCAAAATTCAAAATTCTATTCAAAACTAGTCTATTCAAAATTCTGAAGAAATTTGTATGGCAATCAAAGTATCATTAAAATCATTATCATTAAAAAGTCAATTTTTCGAATTCTGATATTAAAAATTATTTATACATCACTTTTGTTCAACAATATTTTTGGTACTTACGAGGATTACTAAGGAATGCTCAGAAATTGCCACTCTCCAAAATATGCATGATTCAGCCTTGGTAAATCTAGGTCTAGGTCTGGCCTGTAGAGTGCTACACAAACGTAGATAGATATATATCTTTATTATTAATAAAGATAGATTTGTTATTATTGTTATGATATCAGTTATTCAGTATTTAAAACTTATGATCCATTTTAGGCGGAATTTCTTTAATTTAGTTGAAAAACAAATTTTGGATGATTAAAATATAATGATCTTTCAAATGAAATATAAAAAGACGAAATATAAAATTCCTCAACAGTAATTTAAATATTTTTATTATTGTCATGTGGAAAGATTATATTTTTTTCGCTTGAGGGTTTTGGAGCCTCAAAATGTGAAGACAACATATTGTTGAAGCCTCAAAATGTGAAGGCAACAAATTGGTTATTTATCCCTTATTTTTATTTTGGACTCGGCTTTCACACCATAGCTTTTGAAATATCTATCGTCTGCTGATGTAGTTTTATTTTGAAGTCAGCTATCACAGTATAGTTCACTATCTATTTTCTGCTAATATTGTATTTCCCTTCGAAATCACAGTGTTATTGCCTAACCCGAGCAACGTTTATTTAAAAATAAACCAAACAAGTTAAAATATTGTTTGTTTAATCGATATAAAGATTGCTGTTTCAGGGATAATTTCAACTAATTAAAATAGGGTTATTATTATAGTAACAGAAAAAGCACCACCATAGTATTTAGATAGCGCAAATGCAGCTACTTCTAAAACACAGATGAATTGAGACAATAATATTTAAAACCAAGTTAATAGGAAAAAATCAAAATGAAACCAAATAAAAAAAGAATCCGGCCTGAAGACTTTCTCAAGGGTCACTCTCAGGCAGGGATTTTTCTGTGAAGAAATGCAGGCTAAACAGTCCAATAATAATCCCCTCTCTTTCTCTCTCTCTCTCTCTCTGTGTATATATATATATATATATATATATATATATATATATATAGAAAGAGAGAGAGAGAGAGAGAGAGAAAGAAGTCTCGTGATTGTTTCGAAACGGTTTAAACTGGTTAATGACTTAAATTAATTAAGACAAATAATAACTTTAAAAATAATAAAGTTCTCACATGATAACTTAAAATTTTCGATCGTAGATTTCATTTTTATTTTTTTATTTTTTGTATTTCTAATGTTTTTGTTTTTATTTGTGCCTAGTCGATCCCAAAACAATAATTAAAGCAATCCAAGATCTTTACTTAAATAAATCCTTTTTAAATTCAACATGGTTACCGTCTAATACTTATTAATAATTAAATCCATATTATATGATTACATCCGTAAAGTATGTTAAAAAAAATTAGTTCAAACATTTCGTTTAAAATGTTAAAAAAATAAGATAATCAGTAAAGAAATAAGGGTAATTTCTTATAACATTATAACAATCGTACAGAAGAAAATTGGACAGTGAAATCTGATGTTTAGCAATCAAAATCTTATTAAACCATCCACAGTGATTGAATATTTAAGTATTTTAAATATCAAACAACAAAATAAAAAACAAAATGTATTGGGAATTAATTTAAATTTAAAATTGTTGCACCTTTTACAAAACATAAGATAGTTTTATTACTTATCGTGGGAAAATTTAATTTCCCCCTCTTCATTTTACTTAGTAGGAATCACTTTGAAAGAATATATTTTACCTATCTTAGGAATAAGTTCACTTCAGTTTTAATTCCAATTGAATATTTTCTTTATTACATTTTTATCAAATGCTATTAAAATGTTAATTTTATCGCTTTAAACAAATAAAACATTATTGCCGCAAAAAAATTGTTCTGTAAATGCAAAATTCCGGAAAATGCTGATTAGTTTTCAAAATACAAAATAAAAAAAACACATCATATTTTAAAGATACACACCCTTTTATCTATGACACTACACCAAAGAATAATAATATCGAAAGCAAATCTGAAAAAAATGCTTGAGTACTCATGGTGCATGGTGGTTCTCTTCATCTTATCATCAAAATCTGCGAATATTCAAATGCCCTCATCAAAAAAAGAACAGGAAGAAATAAGTATCACACCAAATGAATTTTTTAATAATAAAACTCTCAACGTTCATGTTGCTTATCAGTTTTTTAAACGCAGTTTATCTCTCGACGGCGCTCGACATTGGACACTTTTATGATGGTTAGGAAATATGAGGAAAGCAGAGTTTAAAAAGTTTCTTTTATTTCTTAGTTTTCTTTTCCAAAGTTCTGGAAGCCCGCAAGATTTGTATATTGTTCCGAGATTATGACTTTCACAGTCGCTTGATTTTTGTTCCTCTAAATCTTCGGGTAGTGTCTCATCAGTTATTTATGATGTTAAAGATTTTCACTGAGATAGAGTTTTATAAGGCTGTTTACTTTCAGAAGCATGGTTTATTGTGCTCATATTTCATGTTCACACGCAAAAATCTCCTTGAATAAAACTGATATAAATGGAAATGAGTAACAGCTCTCTCTTTATTATGGAGTGTTGTTACTCATTATAATGGAGAATAATAGATAGATAAAATTTATATACACATTATTATGTATATATATTTTATTGATATGAACCCTTATCGTGGCAATATTGCTTTTTTTAAGAAAAGCAAAAAAAAAATGTATATAGGTAGCTTCTTTACGCTATAAAAAACATCAAAAAATAAATAAAAAATCTAGAATGTCATGTGTTTAGTAAAACTAAGTTAAAAATTATTTTATAGTGGTAGTATATTTTTATAAAGTTGTATATATGGTATACTATACCAAATGAACATAAGGGTTAATAAGAATTAATAATGGGAAAGTTATGATATAATCTGCTCGATATTATTAACTTTTTCACTGGTTTGTAGGTAATATAACTTGAAAAGAATGTTGAAAATGAAAAATATCTTTTTAAAAATGTTGAACACTGATTGATATAAGTCTTAGCATTTTTGGAATGTTTTTACTTCCAATCTTAATGTCTTTAGTTTTAATGGGCAGGTTATCAAAAATTTTATTTCAATATGTTTTCTTATGGTATAATTTTTGGTCATATGAATCAACATTTTCATATAAACGATACTCCTTAACATTTTACATTGTTCTCTTTTGCATGTTATATTAAGATTTTCACTGTGATAGAGTTTTATAAGGCTGTTTACTTTCAGAATCATGGCTTATTGTTCTCATATTTCTTGCTCACCCACAAAAATCCCCTTGAATAAAGCTGATATAAAAGGAAATGAATAACAACACTCTTTTTGAATAGATTGTTGCTACTCAATATTAGGGTTGGGCGATGACGGAACTTCATCTTTGCGATAAATCGTCCAATACAAATAGATATTTTTCGATATGTCGCTATGTTTCGATAAGTTATAAATAGCATCTCTTAACATATTGACTGATCAGAACGACTCCAGATAAAAGGAAGTTTTAATTTATATAAAAAAATAGTTAGAAAATAATTTTGTGTGTGTGGCATTGACTTCCTTTAATAGAGTGTGCTAATGCCAAAGAAATGTCTGCATGTTACAATTATAATATTGCGTTTAAGCCAAGTATTTTTTTTATATTAGAATATTACAGTATTTGTAGAAATATTTAAAAAAATAATTATGAAGGGGAAAAAGAAAGAATAGCAGAAAAATGAATAGTAACTGATAAACGGAACGAAATCACAAACGCAAATTAGTTGTGAGTATCGAATTCATTGTATCGCGATTTATCGTGAACTATTATTCATGTTCATGATTTCAACAGATCGATATTTTTCAAAAACTGGTATAAAATTTTTTTTTTCAAAAATATCGATTTTTTTTTCGATAAATCGGAAATCGGCACAGTCCTATTCATTATAATAAAGAATCTAACCAAAGCACTTTATAGATAAAATTTACATATAATTCATAAATAAAATTATAATTGATACTGATAAGAATTACTAACGGAACAATAATGAAATAATGTTCTCGATATTATTAATTTTTTACCATTTTGTAAGTAATATAAATAATACTGATTTACCTTTTAAAAAAATGTTAAAAACTAATTGATGTAAGCCTTAAGTTTTTGGAATGCTTTTCTTTCAATCGAAATGTCTTTAATTTTAATGCATGGGTTCACAAATAATTCATTACGATATTTTTACTTATAATTTATTCTGATGTTTTTACCAATGATATTGTTCGTTACGATATTTTTATTTATGATGTTATTCATTACGATATTTTATGATATAACTTTTGGTCATAACATTTGGATCAACATTTTAATATAAATGATAATCTTTAACATATCACATTGTTTTCTTTTGCGTTTAATAATAATTTTAAATTTCAATAAATAAAAAGCGAAGAATTGTGAAAAGGAATAATTTTGAAGAGAGCATTTGGCCATCTTGGCCCCGATTTTATCTAAACTCTAAAAGTTTTAATAAATGGTGATTGTGTTTAATTTATAGTAAGCATAAAGGAAATGAAATTTTGTTGGAATGGTTTGCTGCAATGCGTATGTTCTATGGTATTTTCCTTACTTAACATTTTAACACCGCACCACTCATAAGTTTCTAGAGCTCATTTGGTTCCTATTAGATTTGGCATAAATGTGGGTGGGCTTTTAAAAAATAAAAATAAAAAATAACATTGCAATAAATTAAAAAAAACATTCAGATGACAATAATATCATTATGCACAAAATTAGAATGATGATTAATACAAAAATACTGAATAGATAGATGATCGTGAAAATGCACAATATGAGTTAGAATGTGAATTATTACATAATCTGAGTTACAAAGTAAAATGAGCAATCGCAAATTCAAACGCATTATTATTATCGTACTCATTTATTCTCAAAAAAAAAAAAAACCCCTCCTCAACTGGGGTGAGTCTGGATAAAGAAGATATCATTCGATGCTAATTTTCAGACCTAATAGCCCTAGATCTTCTGAATTCGTTAAATTTCATTAGCAGAATAAATAATGCAGGAAAAATAATGCAGAAATACTACAATCTGCTAAAAATATATTTTTTTATTTTTATAAATCATAAACTAAGACAACGGATGAAGAAAATACAAGTTTGTGTAGTTAATTCTGTGTTATTTTTTTCTGTGCACAACTGAACTGACACAAGGTTTCTATAAGAATAATCATCGACATTTTTTATTGTTTGATTATCAGAATAATCAGAATATCAGTTCTCCATTATAATCAGTAATCTTAAAAGTTCTGAAATTATTTATTTTTATACAAAGAATTTTCAAATTTCATAGGATGAGTAGGGGGATTAAATCAAATACGTTTATTTAAGTTTTACGAGTATAGTCAGCGCATTCGTATTGATAATTATATTCAAATAACACATTCTACCTTACATTTTGAAATAGAGCCTTTATTTGTAATTCATATTTTATGCTATAATTTTAGGAATTTTGCAGAAATGCAAATAAAACAGTGAATAAAGCGAAAGAAATACCATATTCCATAAATTTTCATTAGGCATTTGTATTATGGATATTTCTTTTGCCAACGTCCTAATCCAGGAGGACGCCCAGATCCTCCTCGTGATCTGGGCGTCCCGGTTCGGGCTTGGTTGTTCTTCTGTGTTCCATCTGTGAGGTGTGTGAATGTCCCCCCCCCGTAAAAAGGGGTTGTGCAAGCGAATGTGACTCATGAAGTAGCTAAGTCGCACTCTTAGCCCTAGTTTGCGCTACTAAAAAACAAATCGCTGACAGATCTGTCAGTGGGCTTGTAAAGTACCATAAGTAACAACAACAACATATTTCTTGTAATTTTTATTCAGTTTTCTAATTATATTCTAAATATTTAATACAAAAGTTTTTAATAAAAATAAAGATACGAGGACATCAAATTATTCAATTTAATGCACTAAATATTATTTATAATTTAATCAAGCATTCTTTCTTACGATAATTGCTTTGCAAATACTTTGACGCCACAAGATTTCATTAATATTAATTATGTACAATCCTGTATTTGTTCTCCTTCTCCCAAATGATAACTTTAGAATGTATTACTCCTACATGCTCACTTACCCTAAAAAATAAAATAAAGAACGATTAAAATATTATTTCTTTGTTGTTTACCACAGATGAACTGCTTATTAAATAAAAATTTCTATGAGCTCGCTTTCCGATTTATGAATATCTTATCCTTTATTAAAAATGACATGATTTTTTTAGTGTAATTAATGTATTTGTGTAACAATAGAGTTGAAGCATTAAATGAAATTCCATTATTTAATAATTATTTCGTCATAAACAATTTCATGTATACAACTTTTAAATTTTAAGCATCAAAAACTGTGCATTTAATAAAATAAAGGGTATGAATTTTATGAATAAAAATAGCTGCTTTGTAATGGAGATAGGAATGTCTATTTAAAAAATTAGAATTAAATTTGAAATGATATTTTATAAAACCGGCAGTCTTTTTAAAATCAAACAGAGAAAAAAATTTCTAAACAAAAATTTATTTCAAAAAATAGTCGAGAAGTTTCACCTTTAAATCAATTACTTACAACCATTTACTCTAAAATTTATTTCATTTTATTCCACAGTAATACAGGCCATGTTTTGCTTGTTTGAGAAATGCTACCACAAAAGCCTTTTTTTTTTAAGTTACAAAATATATCTGAGAAACGTTTAGAAAAATAATATGGTATTAAAGAGAGAAAAGCCGTTCCTAAAGCATTAATACTAAGCATCTATTAATTCGAATAAATTAATATTTTAAAGATTTAAGTGTTTAAACCAACTATTTTGTCAGTTCATATATTTAATTTCAATTATAAGTTATCTTACATGCTGCAATTACATTTAAAACATTTGGCTTCATTTTTAAAGTATCATTTAAAGTAAATTCGAATCATTAAAATTTATTCAGTCGGAACTAAGAAAAATTTAAACAAGACATTTTAATTGATAAATTTAATACTATTGCATAGTGTATCTTCTAAACGAAATTTCAAGTCTGTGGATGGAAAGTTACAAAAAACTTGTTCGGTATACCGAACTTTCTGTCACGACGGCTGTAAAAGGCATAATTTACCAAAAAACAATAATATTGCGAGAGGATAAAAATGAATCCTTTTTCAAACATTTTGTATTTAATTAAATTTTATCTTTTCACATGTTTGTTTTAAGTTTAATAGACTATATTTATATATAAAACTATAAATTTCAATGATATTATTTACTTAAAATGAAACAACTTAGAAAATTTAAAAAAAATTACATTAAAAAGTTCTGAAACTTAAAACTTATTTCCACTTTATATTATTGTATGGTATATAAGACAGGCAAATACAAATTCTGATAATCTCTAACGCTTTCATTAATGTTGCTTATTTTTAACTTTGCTGTTTTTTTTATAAAAAATACTACACAACAAAAATAAAAATTTAGAATGGATATTTTTTTTTTCTAATTTTTAAGCTAAAATGTACAATTTATAACTTTCAGAATTTCTTTTTTTCAATTTAGTGAATATTGTAAGTCTTGGATTAAGTAAAACAACATTAGGTTTTTATTTCTATATTTATATAAAGGCTAAGGTTCAATAAATGATATATGTTCCCTTTTGCTATTGTTCGGTGAGCTTTATAATTCCCCGTTCGTAGAAATACTTGTCTTTATTTGCGATAAACTTAACAAGGGGCTGATTTACAGCCTCATCTGAATTTAATATTATTCCGCGCAAGCACTTTTAAAGAGAACGAAACAAATGGAAGTCGAACGGCGCAAGGTCAGGTGAATATACTGTGTGGGGCAATACATGCCATCCAAGCTTCAATATTTTTTGACGCGTCGCCAAAGATATGTGTGCTCTCGCGTTGTCGTAATGGAATACTACGCCTTTCCGATTAATGATCTCCAGATGCTTCTGGATAATAGCTTCATTAAACTGTTCAATTGTCTACAGTACGCTTTACAGATTGTATCGTTCCTTGGTTGAAACTCGAAAATACCACACTGAAAGCATAACCTTCCTCTGATGAAGTTCTGTATTTGAAGTCTTTTACGGCGAATCATCACCTCGAGACTAAAACCGTTTGCTCACTACATTGTTGTAAACAATCTACTTCTCATCACCAGTCATCTTTCGTTTAAAAAATTATTCGTTTTCTTCACGTCTCATAAGCATGTCGCAGATGTTAATTCCTACTGTCAAATGAACTTCTTTAAGTTCATGATGGACCCAAATATCAAGCATGCTTAGGTTTATTTAGATGGACATGAATTTTTTGACTGATCTTCAATGTATATGAAATATCTCGTGCCGTGAAATGTCGGTTTGACTGGATCAATGCTCTAATTAAGCTTTCCTGATCAAGAAGCATCAAAATCACCAGCGGGGAATTTCTTGAACCAGTTTTGGCACTGACGGTTCTGTAGAGTAGTATCATCATCGTAAAGTATTTTGTATTAAAAGCGAAATCCATATGAGGACCGACTTGTTGAAGTTAATAAAAGTTTTATAAAATTTAACTTTATACTTATTTCAAATTTGTAGTTTTCTAATTAAGGAAATAATGCGAAAATTAAAATTAACAGATGAGTAACCATATAAAACAGATTTAGAAAGAAATACCATTCGGCCAAGTAATAAAGATTGGTTTCACTTATCATTTAAAGCATATTACTATTTCATGCATCTCTTTTTTAAACACCATATAGAAGGGTTTGACTTCAAGAGGCCAATTTATGTATTATCTAATAAAATCATTCCCTCAAATAAACTCATTTTATTCTCAAATATTTTGAATTTCTTGAACTGTTAATGATTATAATTGATGACCATAACAGATTCGATTAAGATCATCAATTACACTCATTAACATAAAAATACTATTACACCATTGATATAAGTATTTTGATAAATCAAATTTTAAATATCATAACTTTCTTCATTTATTATGTAATTGCGATTTCTGTGAATTGATTAAATTTAACAATGATAATATCCTTTATAGATATTTTAACAAGCAGTATTCCTTACTATTATAAAATTTTAACAAGAGACAAATATAAAATCAATTTCATTAATATATAAAATCTGATCCATTGTTTTAAAACAATTCTAAACAGCCTCATTTGTTTCTTTTATCTCTATTTGAAAAAAATAAACTTTCTTATCCTTCAATGTTTCAGAGTACAATAGTTGATTTTCTTTTCATCATAATTTCTGACATTTCCCGGAAACAAAATTAAGATCGAAAATCTGACCAGTCATCTATCCTTTTTCCTGTATAATTATGATTTCAGGAAACTGTCTAAAATTATAATCAAAAGTGGCCAAACAATACAACGACATATAGACACCAATTTGTTCTGGAATCACTAATCATGGTAATTTTATTTTTATTTGATCAGCTAACTACTTTACTTAGATAGATTTTTCAATAGAAAGTTTCGAAAGCGATATAAATGATTACTTTGTAAGCGCTCAATGACTATGAAAGAGATTTGTTTTCAGATCAACTTAACCAATGTCATATTCAAGGATGAGAAAAGGTTTATTCAAATGTTTTGAAAAGGAGTTCATTTAGAATATGACAGAACTTAGTATTGCTGATATAAATCCTTGTGAAATAGAAAAAAAAATCATGTCGCATCTCCTTTACAAAAGCTTTCGATTCTACGTTTTTTTTCTAGTTTCATAAACTATTTGCACTGAAAGAAATTAGCAATGTAAAATGGTGAGATATTAAAGATATTTAATGATTAAAAGCTGACGACATGATATACGTCATACGTTTCGTTTTACATATTTGTAAAACATTACAGCTAAAAAAATTGGTGCAAAATAATTAATTTATATACTTTTATATGTGAAACAAAAGTGTTAAGAATCAGGCAATCTTCATTATGAGTTACAATAATTTGGTCTTGCCAAGTATTGTAAATAAAAAATATATAAATTTCCGTAATTTAAGAAATATAGAATAAGAAAAATATTGTAGAGAAAAGAAAAAGTAATATTTCAGTAAAAATAGTAATATACCTCATTTAATAGTAATATTCCTCATTAAATTTTAAAAACATTTATTGGTAAATTAATACATTCAACATAAAAAAATAGGATAAAAGGAAATCAGTTGTTCTGAATATTTTAAAATTTGAGGCTGAAATTTTAATATTTTAAGTACATTTCTCCATATAGATTTATTTAATTCTGTTCCCTTTCATAGATGGTGGACATTTAAATAATTAATATAGAAATATTCTTAATGATACTAACATTTATTTAGTTACACTTATTTTCTAGAGTGATTTTTTTTTCTGATATCACTTAAAACATTCTTTTACAAATTTTCTTCATAACGAAATTGTTCAATTAATCTCTTATCCCTCAACACTGGGTCTTTAAAACTTCAGCAGAATATATAATCTGTACAATACTATATATATTTCTGTGCAGGGTGGACAAAAAGTCCGTAAAAACTTTTAAAATCCATAAAAACCCCGGAAATATCCAAAATAAAAAACGGTTTGCAGGGTTAGCATTGGTAGCTCACGGGATTTTTGTTAAGGTAAGAAAAAAAATTAAAAAAAAAACAGTCGATAGATGGCGCCGGTACGAATGACATAGCTTGAAATATGCAAATGAGACACGCTTTTGATCCAGAACCAATTCTCCATTGTATACCATGTAAGTGAACAAGGAACTGTTGCACTGTGTAAATTCCGACTTCAGAAAACGTGAAGACCGGAAAAGAGTCTTTAAGAGTGGCAGACCTCATAAAGCTTGTTCAGAGATTTGAGGAAACTGGATTCATGGAAAATCGTGTAAGGTCCAGACAACTAAGGCAGATACGTTCGGCGTGTGTTACAGCCGGAATAGAAACATTAGCATCAGAATCAGCGGCAGGGATTAGCAGTGCATGGGAAGCTAGCAGACTCTTGGGCTTATCACTATACTCAATACGCAACATTCTTTACTGAGATCTTAATCAGTATCCATGCAAATTACAGTCTTGCCATGAACTTTTACATCGGATACCATAAAGAGAGAAGTATTTGCGAGATGTACTCTCCCTCCTGAGTCTTCAACATCTTGTGGACAGATGAAGCTCATTTTCAATTCCGAGGCGACGTTAGTTAACATTAGCAGACGTTGCAAATTTCCATGGCCTCCTCTGTCTCCGGATCTAACATCAGCAGACTTTTGGGCATGGAGAAATTTAAAATCGATCCCGTCTATCCAATCCGCCGAAAGATGTCATGTATACAATCGGACATGCTGCACTCTAGGGTTTGACGATTTTTCAAACAAGGCTTTTTAAAGTAAATTTCTAATATTTGAAAACCGGCTTTTAAATTAAGAAAACAGGTATAAATAATTCTTATTATTTTTCAAAAAATAATTTTGAACTTATTTGATTTGCTATTCATTCGATGCAACCGTCAGCAAACACATTTTTTTCCAATGTTCATTTCATCAACGTTTTATATGTGGAATGAAGCTGAATATCCAAAACTTTTAGAACTTCATAAATTTTTGGGACCGATTCGTCTAGCAGCTGAAGGCGTAGGGCGACGAGATGCCAATTTATTAACAAGTGACGGTATATTTGAATTTCTGTTAAATGAACTAAAAAAATTTAAACACTGAAATAAGTTTGAAATTATAATATGCTTCAGAAGAACGAATTCAAAAATAGAATTAGCAACTCTTTTGATGTAGTTGCAAAATTCACAAAACATTTCTATTTTAGCGAAGAAATCAAGTCTACTTTCTTTAGCTTCAATAACCGAAATTATTAAGTTTTCTGGAAAGATATTGTCTAGAATATTTCCAAATTCTTATGTGGAAACTGATTCTGATGAAGAGCAAATCGAAGAAACTACTCATCAGAGTAATGCTTTTTTAAAAGAAGCCATGGAAAAATCAATTCATAAGCTTCTTGAAGACCCTCAAGAAAAAATTACAAATACAAAGACAATGTAAGCTGAATTTTCATTATTTGAGGCAACGAATAAAAGAACAAAAAGCTTAGATTTGTTATTTTATGCCATGAAAACTATAAAACCAATCTCAGTAGCTAGTGAACGAGTATTTTCAGTTTCAGGCAACATTTTGACCAAAATAAAAACAAAACTTAGCCACCGTTTAGTGGATATTCTATGTTTTTTAAAATCCTATTTTCTTAGGAGAAATCCAAAATTAGTGAAAATAATATAAATATTATTTCAAATTTTTGTTTGAATATTTGTTATTTTGTTTAAATAATATGTATATGTATTCCTTAAATTTTTTTTATATTTTTACTTTTGCATTGATTTTTTTTTGTTATTTTATTGAAATTATACAAAATATTTTTCCTTATTCTTTTTTTTTTTGACAAAAAATTCGAAAACCGACTAAAACCGGTTTTTTGGAAATATTGAATTTGAAAACCGGTTGTTCAAAAAGTCGGTTTTTGTATAAACCCAACTGTACTTTGCCTCTGCTGGATTTGAGACACGGCTGCAATGCGTTATCATCTGTAGTGGTGGACATATAAAACACATATTGCTATAATAAATGATTTGGTAACATTATTTTTGTTATTTACTTGTTTTTTCGTTCATTATGAACGAAACACCACCTATCGGCGGTTTTTTGAATTATTTTTTTCTTATCTTAAAAAAAAATCCGGTGACTTATTGATGCTAAACCTGCAAACCGTTTCATATTTTATTTAATTTTACAGGTTTTATAAATTTTTAAAAAATTTACGGACTTTTTGCTCATTCTGTTTGATGTATAACAATATTCGCAATACTGTATAACAGCGAATAATGTAATATAATATGTCACAATATTATACAATATTGTGTAATATACTATGCTAATTGGGAAAGAAGATCTTTTTCACACATTGAGAATTGATAGTAAAGATGATACTAAAATTGTTGGGGATAGTAATCACTTTAAATTTTATTCTTTTCATTCATAAGAGGTCAATTGCAAAGTTGTGGGAGATAAAACAATTGAAATTAATTGAGCTTTTCATAAATTTCTTTGTCTCTTAAAATGCCCTTAATAAAGGTGGAATAAAGTGTTAGTGACGTCAAGTCATAACTTTTATTTGTTACAAAAAAGCTTTTTGATTCCTCAAAGGCAATTAGTCTTCTAATAAATATAATTTTCTTAAATACCTTTCAATATAGTGATTAGAACTAGTTATCGTTTTCTTTTAAATAATTTATCCTAAGCCAACGAGCAAGCTGTACTTCAGTCTTTTTCAAATTTAATACTGTCCTTTAACGATGCAGTTAGTAATTAATTTGTGAAAAATTTCTAAGAGAATGCAGATAAACCTTTTTTCTATATTCAAGAGCTTGAGAATTAATTAAATCTTTATTCATGAATTAAGGTACTAGAGCCAAGCTCTCAAGGAATTTTTAAATTACGCAGCGACATCTAGAAGCAAAGAAGCTTCCTTTCACAATTTTTATGAGTAAACACTTGGAAAACTTAAGGAAGTGTAATTGCTACTTCAAGTGTTATATATAATAAGCAGATTAAGAGATGAGCTTCTCAATTCTGTTTAATTTCTGTGTTTGAATTTAATCTCATCACTTTCATCAAGGATTAACTTCCAATGGAAAAGCAAAATATATTTTAGCATTTAAATAATCTACCTATATATGTTAAAATTTCTTTTGCGTTTAAATTAAGATGTTTTGAATGTCTAACAAGGGATAAATAACTTAACAGAGATGATCAAATGCAAAGCATCTTTGTATTTTAATAAGACAATTAAATTAGTTCCCAACAAAATGAATTTCATGGTTTCCTAGCTCCGTATGATGATTACATCCTGTTAATTTGAAATTTGAATGAAATGGTGTGAATATTTGTGTATTTGAAAGTTACTTATAAAATTTGGTTTATTTATCTTCAGTACTTTAACTCTTTTATTCTTGATTTGTCGGTTAATAAATTGCTATTCTACCAGTAATTTGCAGATCAAAACAATGCAGTTAACATCTCCTTGAAATAACTGTGCCTTTTCTGAAAAAGCACCTGATAATGTCACAAAATTTCATCCGGTAACAGAAAATAAAATCTAACACAAACTCCACAAGTATACATTATCTACACAAATTGGGAAACTTTGCATGTAAAAATTGTCGAGATTTTTCCATATTTTGATAATTTTGTGAATAGTCTTATTGATGTATTTAACATTTCGATTTTAAATTTATTTTCTATTTGTCTTTCTTTGTGACTTTATTTGTCTAATATCTTCATTTAGCTAATATCTAATATAATATATAATGGTGATCCAATTTTTTCGTACGTACATAGTTTCTAGCCTTATATAAATGAAGTATCAAATGACTGCGATTTGAAGTTAATGGCAGGAATTAATCAGCTTCCAGCTTGGGGCTGTCCCTTAAATAATAGGATTATTATGATTTGTTATATTTCTCTGATGCCAACCGAAACTCTATTTTCTACTACAGATACAGCATGGTAAATTACTACCATGCGAAGAATACAGCGGTCTATCCTCTCAGTAGCTGTCCAGGAAAGATTGTCCTGTCTTCAAGACAGTTCCAAGTGACTAATGACAAGACTTGTGACCAATGCTGTCTCTAATCACACACAGGGGATGATGATGCATCACTGTTAAGTTTTTCACCAATATCACGAAAAGAAGATTCACTTTCTAGTAACTTTATCACATGGCCTTGTTCAAATTTATGCTACTTTCTTAGTAACTTTATCACATTGTCTTGTTCAAATTGATGCTACTTTCTTAGTAACTTTATCACATGGCATTGTTCAAATTTATGCCACTTTCTTAGTAACTTTATCACATGGCCTTGTTCAAATTGATGCTACTTTCTTAGTAACTTTAAAAACAATCAGATGTAGCTCATAAGCTCAATCAGGAAGATAAATAACGCTTAAAAAATCACATTGAGCATTTAAACTAAACGTAATCTAAATGTTCAAAATGACGTTAAGAGCATCATTCTTTTTCGTCTAACCTAAATTTGATTAGACGCAAGTTTTCAAATATAGAAACACGTCATCAAAATATTTTTAAATATTACAACTTCAGCTTGGTTTTGGATTTTGTTTTTATGTCTATGTATTTTATTGTAAAATAAAAGTAAGAAAAATGCATATAATGATATCAATTAATTAGTACAACTCCATCCTGATTTTGTATTTCGTATTTGTGCGAATATTTTTTATTTCAAAATAAAAATAAGAAAGATACATCGAATGATATCATTTCTTAAGATACCAGATACAAAATTACAGATAAAATCATAAATAAATGTATTTTAATCGTAATAAGATCTAACTTATTACAATTAAAATACATTTATTTATGATTAAATCTAAAATGATTGGTAGACCAATCATTTTAGATTTAAAATATACGCATTTAGCTTCATTTGTGTACAAAATATTCTATTCGAATCTTAAGAATGTTTTCAACAAAGTCTTTCGGTGTTCAACAAATCTAATACATTTAGACAATCGTATTCAAAAGGAAATAAAACAAAACATAAAAATTAAAGGCAAAGTATATTCAAACTATTAATCCTAAATACCATTACATTATTATTTTATCAAATAAAAACATTATTAATTTAGTGGTTAGAGATTACATTAAAATTAACCATTAATTAAAATGTGCAATTTCATAAATTTATGTTAAAATAAAAGATATGAGAACATAACCATTCAATTTTAACAAAATTAAAGAAGAATTGAAAATGTAACAATTTTAAATATGAATTATTTATGTGTTAAATTAAATGTAACACTTTGAAACCTGACTGCATAATTTTATAAACTATTGTTACTTCTTTAGAGAATGAATCATAAAATCCGTTTGAACTTTGATTTGCCGGAGCGTTTCTAGGGCAATTTATATTATTAGTCTTATATATTAATTTATATGTATTTCTCACATTTTGAATTTGCAAGTTTTCAAACAAATGTGTTTGGAGGTCGAATAAAGAGATTAATTAAAAAAAAAAAAAGAGACGGCAATGCCACTTTGACTTCTAGATTAAGTTTTATTGTTTTTCATGTATGTGAAAATTCGCGAATTCTGTTTTCCCTCTCTTGGTGTTTCCCATATTGTAAATATTATTTCTTTTATATATTATTTCTTTTGGAGTTAAAAAGAAATAAATTTTAGACATGAAATATGTGAAAATAATCTGACTAAAAGACATTTGTTTAGAAGTGATTGCACCCACCGATGAAAAACTGAAACCCATAAGGCACTGCTTTATGTCTATATCGAAAAGAAATGGTTTTGTTTCTTTTCGAGCAAGTAATGAGTTAGATAAGCTACAAATAATTTTTCTGCCTATTATCATGTTAAACGTTTGTCTTTCTGTTTCAAAATTTAACACAAAAGCTAAATTTTAAAATAATATTAACTATAAGTAAACAGATTTTTTTCCTATCATCCAGATATGTAAAAAGCAACGAACTTCAAATAAAAAAGGCATTTTATTTTGCTGTAAATTAAAATCAGCATAACTTCCTAAATTAATTATGTATGAAGGTTATAATGCTGACATGAATTTATGCAATAGATTTTAGCACAAAATAAAAGAATATATTGCGAAAATATCAATAAAACTAACTTTTAACTAAAACAATTTTTAAATTGATTTGATATTACTAAGAACGAAGTCCAAAATTGTAGAATGGAATGAAAATAAAGTTTGGTCTTCATCAATGATTGGTCAAACCGAAATTATTGATGAAAATTCTGATTGATTTTTAATTATTCAAATATAATCAAAATTTTAAAAGCTCTTTCATAGTTAGCACTACAGATAAAATGCCTTTGAAATATTGAGTGTCATATTTGGTAACTATTGGTCAAACGTTCTTCTCTATATAAAATTACACAATGTTTTTACTCATAAAATATCGGATATCAATATTCTAGCCTAAAACACATTAGCATGCGAAAGACAATACAATTAATTTTTGCAAAATTATGCAATGATGCATCATTCTAATGAGTTCATTTTCATTATTGGTCAAACGATTTGCTCTATATTGCCGATCTGCCTTTCTAAGCACTGATCCATTTTATGCCAAAAAATGATGGTAAATTCCCTTCATAAAAATGGGTAAACAGTATGTGCTATAGCCATTGTAGTTGCAACTCTTGAGGAAACGAGGTTGACACAATATCTGTGCTGTCAAATAAAGCATGGTCGCTTAAATTAAGCTCTAAATATGAATATATTCAATTTATACTGACATTAAATGGGAAAAAGAGTAAAAAAAAAAGATAGAAAGAGAGTTGTGACATTTCCGGAAGCCTGCTTGAGCACAAATGATACAAAATCCAGTAAATGGCATAAAAGAAGACAAAAGAAAATACCTACCTTGAATTGCGTGTCAGAAGATAGTTGTATTTTGGTGAAAAAAGTCGATTGTTTAGCTGTTGCAGATTCAGTCACGGAACAAAATGCGGAGGCGGCAAACAAAGATTTGTTCCGTATCTGTGAATCTATGTTTTTAGACCAAAAACGTGTACGTGACAATTTTGAAGTAAGACACCTGTGGCGAAATACCAACTTGTTTGTACACATTATGAAATTGTCTGCTTTGTTTTTCTTATCTTTTTTTTCTTTTTCATAATATCTCTTCCTCCTTCTTTTGAAGGAGAAGAATAAACCTCGGAAGCAAACAGATTCTAACAAATAACCTTATATATCAAGGACAGAAAATAGGGCTGATTAGAAAAACATATCTTTTCCTAAGTAAATAAACATAAAAAGATTAATTTTTATTAATTATTCAAATACAATATAATAAAAAATTATTCAAAATTGGCTAATTTTTTTACACTTTAAAATTATTCCAAAAATATCATTTATTAAGACGAACGGAGAACGCTTATTATTTAATATTATTATTTTTTTTCAAATTTTGCTTAATAATTCCTTTTTCAAATGGAATTTCCCTTAATATCATTTCACAATGAACTGAATCAAAATGCTATATCATTTTTAAATTATTACTTTCTTATTTAATTTTTGAAGTGCTTTTTCGTAAATCGTAATTCTAAGAAATTGTGAAAATGCTTTTTGGTCTTAGAAAATGCTTTTCCTATTTTGTATATATTTTATATGGAGAAGATTGATTTTCTGCATGTGTTAAATCCTATATTCCTCCAGTTTTAATATAATTTAAATTTAGAATTCATTTTCAAAATTTCTAATTATTTTTATCCAAGAATTATATGAGCAATAAGAATAAACTGGAGTAAGTAACTGAATAAAACCAAGTAACAGAAAAAATTCGTTTCATCAAATGCGTCATTCTTACTAAAGCATTTAAGATTATCGTTTCTAAATGTATTTTTTAATTCATTTCGTGTGGTGCTGCTGTGCATAAATATGTGTTTAGGTAAGTTGATGATTCTTTAATGTTTGGCAAATCTGGAAGCAATACTCAATAGAAAAATTTAAAATGCATGGATTACTTCATAGAAACCGGTCATTCAAATTAAATCCGTATGCCTTATGAATACGCGAGAGGGGTGGGGGTGGCCTTGTGTAATTACTCCCTTTTAAGAAATTTGATTCTAAAAATTTAAATTTAAAAATGCGTATAGTTAATATTAGCGATGGTATATCTATGTTTACAGCATTAAGTAACTAAAGCATAACTTAATAAACTATCATAAGTTGTTTAACAAAATTGCTGTTTTCCATTGTGTCTCAAAAAACTCATTGTTTCTCATTGTTTTATTCAGATTACGTAAATGCACCTGAAAATCAACATAACATAATCAACGGTTCAACAAGGGTAAGGCGGAGCATTTTATGATGGTAAAAATAAGGTTTCATATTCGGAAATTCAGAAGAAAACAGCGAAATCTTCAGACATTTCTATGGAAATAGTAACCAGCACTACAATTACTTTCAGAATAATTTAGAATCTCATTATTCTTTATGCCATCTCATTTTCATCACCAAAACCTTTTTGCATTTTGTTGTTTGTCTTTAGAAACTAAAGGCAGATTTTTATACGTTGAAGAAAAGAAAATAATCGTTTGAATCTTACTTGATATTTGCTTCATATTTTGGTTACACCCAATGGTAAAAATTACAGTTATTGCGAATAGTATTGGTTTAAACGTAGATGTTAATTTATTTTTTATTAAAGAAAAAAGTTTGGGTATGTTTTGATGCATTTTAATAAATGTAATATAATAAACATTCCTAGTTTCCGTATGAGAAAAAAATGAAAAATTTTCAATTTTAAAAAATACCTATACATTTTATATTTAAAACTGCTGCAAAACCAGTTTCACCAAGGGATGATATTAATCCTTATTTGCTTATTTGCTCACATATTTACAGTTTAAAATTTGTTTAGAATAATGTCTTATAACAATCAAAATATTTTACTTATTACGTGTCACGTTTTAGAAAAGATTTTTTATATTTTTACTAGTTCTTTCACGTTCTAGTTACACGTTTATTTGAGGACTAAGATAAATTGATTGGATACTTAATATTTTTCAAATTTTAGTGAATAACTTTCCCATGGTAAGATTTGTTTATAGTTACAGGTATTTTTAATGAAATCTTATGTACACGTATTTCTTAAATAATAAAAGTTATGAAGATAAATCATTTGATTATTATTTAATTATAATACAAAGTATAAATTCAAAATTTAAATTTTAATGTTTGTTTTGTTTTTTGTTTTTTTAACTTTTATTCCATTATTTCTTGACAGTACGGTATTAAAGGACTTTTGCAAATGACGATGCAAATTTAATTAAGAAATATTCAAGCTATAAAAATAAAAGAATAGCTTTAACACAATTATTTGATTTGAGGAAATCTCTCATTAATATTCCGTATTTTTGTAATTTCAAATTTCTCTTGTCTTTATTGAAAATAAAATGTAAAAAATCTTGCTTTCGAATTTTAGCTAATTTTTTTTAGATTTTATTAAAATACATTTAAATTCCATTAATCACACTTCTTATATTTTCTCTTTGTTCATTAATGATTCACCTTATGGTTACAATCAAATTATGCATTCAAGAGAAAATGCTATAAAAATAATGATGCAATTATTGTAACCCATTGAAGCGTTCTTTAAGTAAAAGTTTTTAAAATCACATCCTCTTATAAAATTAGTATCAATTCAGATTTTTAATGAAGAACAAAACTTGAATATCAACATTTGAATATCCAACATCCATTGTGCCACTTCTCTACGACATGATGCCACTAATGACATCGCCATAAATAAGTACACTCTCTCTTGATTCTAAGTTTAATTGAAAAGAACTGCACATCATTTCCGATAATCTCCTATTGTTTGATCATGACTGAAGAATCATATTCTTCTATAACTGTAACTATTTAAATGAATATTATTGGTATTAGTCGTAAGTGTGGAACACCATTGTAGTAAAAATTAAATTCCAAATTTTTCAATTTAACAATGTTCTGTTCCAACTAAACCAAACTTTTATAATGAATGTTTATTTATTTAGAGATGACTACCATAGAAACTACTCTTCAGAAAGTTATGAGACTTTGTGTTAGGGATTTATTAAATAAATAAAAGAAGGATTGCCTAATGATAATGAAAAATAATTCCAGATGTATCTAGAGATTGCATATATAACCGTATTCACCAAACCGAGTATACTTACGAATTTCTCAAAACCATCAATGGTGAATAGATTCTTACACGTGAATAATTATGATTATAAAATTTGAATTTCACAATTCCCGTTTTATGCAGTTCACCATTTGTCTTTGAAGAGGTTTACGTTGGTACAAATATCTGATATTATTCGCTAACTTTCGGCACTTAATAGTTCTAATGTTTGATGTTTTCATTGTTTTTCATGGCAAGAATGAGATGGCTGAAAAGCAAACATATGCCTCAAAATTCAACTATCAATATGAGTTTGATTTTTGTTTTGTTTGTTGAAGTATTCGAAACCATATTTGAAGAAAGATGAATACGCATACATTTTAAATGTTACTTTCACATTTCAAGATGCTAATTTGATTATTTATTTTATGCCCTTGCGGCTAAAATCAACGTTTTCGCTTCTTTATACTGCTTTTTGGATACTTATAAGATGAATGTTTTAAATAGCTTTAGAAGAAAAAGGATTTTTGATAAATCTTATATGACAATCTATTTCTGAATCAAATTTAGAGAAGAACATTTTGTTAATTATCTAAAAGCTAATAAACTCAATGGTTATCTTAATAATTAACATAGAAGTACGTAATTGGCAGGATTATTGTTTATAAAATATTGTAAATGTGGAACTGCAAACTGTTCAGCTTCTGTATAAAATTAAACAAAAATTAATCCTGAAAAAATGGAACGTTTATTATGAAATCCAATGCTTATAAAATCAAAATAATCACGCAAACCATTTTTATTTATTTGTAAGACTTTAAAGAATTTTATTATTCTAAAGACAATTTTTAAAATTCTTTCTTTTTTATAATGTATGCAATGTCACACAAGTAATTAATTTGCATCATAATTTTAGGATTTCTTGCACAAATGATTTAAAAGTCATTAGTTGCTAACTTGAGGCAGCGTAAACAGTAGACAATTCTGACAGATCTGAATAAGGATGATATCATTGATCATGGGTTTTATTTACACATACTTTAAAGGAATAAATGTTGGATTTATTCATTTTAAACATAAAGAATTGTAAGAATAATAAAATATAATACAATAAAATATATAAGTTGAAAATGCAATTCATATTTATCTCAACTTATAAAATATCTCCCAATAAAACTAAAACATAAAACTCTCCCAATACCAATTCATAATTATAATAATAAACCACAATACATTTTTTTACTAAATCAATTTATTGAAGAATTATTATTCGGATTAAATCAAAACAAATATATTTCCTTTCTTTAATTACCCATCAGGAATTAACTATGATATTTGAAACTGTTTAAAAATTATAAATATTGCAATATTTAATCAGCTAAATTATCGTCAGATTTATTGATTTTTTTTTCATTTTTGGTATTTTAAAACAAAATAAGATTCTTTTATTTTTTTATATGCAAGTATTGAAATTCTACAAATGCTTGTAAAATATCTACTGTTTCATAAAATTATGAAGACAAAATGTTTATATGTCATCATACTTAAAAATTCTCCATAACAATGTCTTAATTTATAAATTCTTCAGTAAAACATTACAACTTCCAAACTATTAAAAATAAGCAGTCGTTTTGATTTAGTCAACAAATGTTTTAGAACATTTAATTAATTATTTTCTTAATCTGAGTGTTTTGATACCTTCAACAAGCAATACAGTAGAAAACAGCATTTAAAATTGGACAGAAGGGAAATCAGTATGAAATGTTGCTAAAGAATAAAATAAAAATGATTTTTATATTAGCAAGCTATTTTGATTTAACAAATAATTGTATCATTGATTTAAAATTATCTCAAAGTATCTCCCCCTGCTACCTTTTCTTTAGACGGAAATCATTTTAATTCATATCTGTTTTAAAGTACAAACAAAAAATTTATGTACTATGCTTTTTCTTGTAAAAGTGATGAATTATTTTCTAAATTATAATTAAAATTCACAGACTTTCTGTTAAATTCACAACGTCGCGGAACAGTATTGTTAAACCGCAGCAGGGTGCAGTAACTAAATTCGACTAAATTTATTACTTTTGATAAAGACTGGAAAATTAAAATATATAAATAAATGCATATGTTACTGCTTTTCTAATATTTTATAGTGAATTCCAAATCGCATCTATACATTTAAAGTTTTCAGCCAAATTATGGTGTTAATTATTAGATTCCAATTGACAATAGTTGATTATAGTCTGATTGGAAAGAATTGCAATGATTTTTTTTTCATTTGTATTCATTGCAATTTGGATTTTAAGGAGCGTAATTTCGTCGGAATATTTTATTCTAAACACAAATATTAGGATTTTAATAAAAAATATTTTGAAAATTGAGCAGAAAAAGTATTTAAAAATGCATATTATACCAATAAAGTATCTACATTAACACAACTGCAATATAAATAAAATTAATTTAAATTTAGATTTTCCGAGTTCCGCGAATCTAAATGTATTTTGACACCTAGTTAAAAGTTCTCGTGCATAATAGTTTATTTATACTTAGAATATAAAATGACTAATGCAGTATTTATAATTTATGGGCATAAAATATCTCTATATAAATTGCATTTATTGATAAAGAATTTTAAACGTTTAAGCATGGATGCACTAAAAATTGACAGCTTAAATCCTGTTTTATGAACTAAATACTCAACTATATTCAGATGAATGTATTAATTTATAAAATTGCTTGTTATACAATCTGATATAAATATTTTCCATATAAATTTGAATTATTCATAATCATAAGGAATAATCATGTTTTCTTTCATCAGAATAACAAATGTATTGTTCAGAATAAAAAAAAAATTGATTCCAGAATGAAAAAAAATTGATTAATTCTAAAGTACATTTAATAAATTGATCTGAAGAACATTAACTTAACACTTTACAAGAAGAAACAGCTTTATTAAATGCAAAAACAGTATTAGGGGTCAACATGCAAGTACAAAGTAATGCCTCACATATAAGATAACCTAACGAAAGAAAAAAATATTCGATATTTATTAATAATACCATCAAAAAGAAAAAAAAATATTATATAAAATATAAAACTACTCCTTTCATTTCAGTTAAATACAATATATTTTTAAATGTATCTTTTGTCATAACATTTATATGCACATTCATTTCATCTAACAAAAAGAGATTTGTATTAATTTAAGTAAAAATCAAATAACATGAAATAGCAAAATCAAACAATATAATAATACTAATTAGAAAGGATAGGTTTCATGAACTAGTAAATACACCACAGGTTAAAGACAATTGTTTAGATGTATCACCATAAGTAAAAAAATCCGTATTTTATTTTAGTAAATTCTTTAAAATGAAGTTTTTTTTTTCAATATATAAAATATATTTATTTTTATTAAATGAAAAAGATTCTTAAATTACTTTCCAAAAGAAAAAAAATATCTGATGGAATATCAATTTTTATTCATTTAAATGAATCTCATAAAGTGTGAAATAGTAAAATCAAGCACTATGTTAAATTTAATTTAAAAAGGAACATATTGTAGGAACTGGAAACTATATTATACAAAAAATTTCATTAATATGAAGATAATTTATGAAAATATCACTATATTGAAAACAAAATCCGCATCTTATTTTAGAAAAATTCTCTAAAAAGACGCAATTTTTTAAAAACATATAAATTACTTTTTGCTTCCATTAAAAGAAAAACATTCTTAAACATCTTCCAATGTATAAGAAATATGTTCATTTAAAATTTTTCCGAGTAAAAAGAGATTTGTATTCATTCAAGTGAAAGAAAATCAAAGCAACAATAAAAGCATATATTACATTAAGTTTAAAAAAACAGGATTTTTTTAAAGAATTTGGAAGCTTACCAGAAAAAAGCTTCATTAAATCTAAAGGCAATTTTCTGGATGCATCCCTAAGCAAAAAAAAAAAAAAAAAAAAAAAAAAAAAAAAAAAAATAATAATAATAATAATAATTTTCATACAGAGGTTTCATTTATCAGCTTTTTTTTCTATGGTATGTATTGTTTATGAAATACAATTTAATTCAAATTGAAATAAATATTAATATATGTATTAATATATATATATATATTGTAAACACATATATTACATATATATATTATTATAAAGGAATATATATTGAAATTTGGCTGAGCAATAAGAATTTTCGATGGAATGATTGATTAAAAAAATAGTTGCGGGTGAAAAGTACCATTTAGCGTTTCAACATACCTTCATAAGAAATGCATGATTTGAAGGAATTAAAGATTTTTGTGTTGCAAATTTCTTAAATAGTCATCCAAAAACAAAAATAAGAATAAAATTCCAAACTTCCAATTTTCTTCAAAATTTTTTATTACATCATCCTTTCTTCTGTTATTTATTATCTCAGAAAAATAAATCTCTTTTCAAAAATTATGAAATTTCAAAAGATTTATCCCTTAATGTTAAAGTAATTTTTTTCTTTATGTCTTAAAAAATAATACGTTTATTTACCTGAAATATACATTTTGTGGAAATATGTTATACTATACATTTGGATCCCTTATTTATTATTCAAAATTAATTTTTAAGATGGGATAGTTTCAAAATTTTAGATGATAAAGCATTTGAATTAGGGCTTATATCAATAGACAAGGACCAAATTTGCACAGATGTTTTTCTCATGAGGAATTTAGGGTATCTTACAAGGGTGTTGACAAAGGAAATTTTAAGATTCATATAATTTCATATAAGACAAATCCTTGTGAGTGGTTTATGCACACATTTTAAAGATCTCTTTACTATCTTTAAAGTGATAATTTTTATTTTCATATAAGGTGATCACAGCAATGCAAAGCGGAGTGTCTCGTTTTTTTCCACAACTGTACTTGTTACTACAACATATGAGTTTATCATTCCTAAAATAATGAAATATCAGTAATTAAAATTGTTAATAATAGCTTAGATCAGTCTGTATTTATTGATCCAAACAAATATTAATCACCTTTAAAAACTGAACACTTCTCACTATGATTATTTTATATAATATAATATGTATTTCAAAGTATAGTTATTTATTTCGATGATAAAAAATAATACAGTGAAAAGAAATTCGTTGAAAATATCAAGATTTACTAAAAACCTGAAATTCCAAAATATTTTGTCAGAACGAGTTCTTTTAATTGAACTTACAAAAATAACAGGTCAAATTTGACAAGGCAAAATGGTCAAGTCAAAATACCAGGTAAGTGACTGAAATTTTACTCGTTGTTTTGGCATGGATTATAACAAATCAGCAAGTAAACTCGCGAATCAAGAATAGAATGAATAGTTCGTGTTGAATATTGCTACCAATTACCGTGAATATTACATAAAATTTTAAGCTTCTCTTTTATGTTATGAAATAGAGAAACATTCATGGCTAAGGTGTTTTGAACATTGATGTTTGTCATTGAATTTGAGTTTGTATCCTCCTCTTTTTGAACAGGAATATCCTTTAGCATTTGTGGAACGATCCTGATTCTTCAAATTACAATATTATTTTCCGTGATTGTTTATGTTTAAATTTCTTTAAATAACAAAATTTTCATTCATAATTTAAGGAGACATCAACGCTTATTAGTAATAATAAATACTTTAACTAAGAAAAGATGATCTCGGGAATTCAAGGGAATTCTTGGCGACTAGAAAATTGAAAAGTAAGTTTAGTTCTTATAACAGCTGAAGCTTTCATTATCTTGAAAGAAATGTACATTACGGAATTTCATCACTCTAGCAGGCATAGGAGAGGCTATATTTGAAAACTTGTTTTATTATTATTTTGTTCCATCTCTTTATAAAGTCAGTTACAAAGTTCCAAAATTTCCTGATGAACAATTATGGTAGGAGACATTTTTGAAAATATGGACTCTAATTAAACACCTTGTACATATTCAAGGCTCTTGAAATATTCGTTTTATATGAAAAGAAACAAATCAAGGCAACTGCTAATTTTAATCATTTTTCAAATAAGTGTCACTAAATTCACCACATTCATGTCAAGATATTTTAATTAATACAAAAAAGAAAATATTTCATGAAATGTAAATAAAATTTATTTGAAACTTATTCTTAAATGATGTTATAAAACATAAATTGTTGTAAGACTGAGAAGTTAAAAATGCTGTAAACCTAATCATTAAATATATTATCTAACAAAATCGATAGACAACCAGAAATTACTTCTTCTCTTTTCTTCAGTAATTAAAGTCGTCGAAGAAAAGTTTTTTTAATCTTGTATGGTAAAAAACTTCGTTTACTGACTTTAAAGAATAAAATTAAAATACTATGTCTTTTTAATGTAGTATTGAACCAAAACTCTTCACATAATGAAGGGAAGAACAGTTTGTTAAATGGAGATGCACTTGCAGACGCTACGATTTCTCCATTTGAGTTTCTGCATTCCAATCATCATCTTACTGATAGTAATGATTAGAAAGGCATCTAGAATATTCCATCGTTAACAACTGAAGCCATTATTCTTTTGCAATTTCGCTATACTTAGTAAGAGTACATGAAGTTTGCTTCTATTGAATAAATTGCTTTCATCAGTTTGAATCATCCAAAAGTTCAGTAATAAAAAATAAAGTTTCAGATAAAGAATGTTTTGCATGAAGTAAAATAAATAAAAATTATAAAATATATAAAAAATAATATAGTTCACACTCCTTCCAAAACATTTAAATGGGATTAAACATGTTATTTTCTAATAATGAGATGGAAAAATAATAAATTATTCGGAAACAACCTCATGTAAGTAATAACTATTATTTGCATAAAAATATCATCATTCTTGTGTAAACTAAAATTATTTGAAATTCTTCTAAAAGTCATTTTCATTTTGTCACTCTATTCATTGCGAGGTTTCAAATTTACCACAAAAAATCAAACAGTAAAAGATTAAAGGCATTCAGGAGAGTTTAGCCTTGTTTAGAGGATAAAGTTACGGACAATTCTTTCCTGTGCTTTTAAATTGATTCTGTTATATCTTTTAACTCGCTAAAAAGGAATATCTTTTTTTTTCTCACTATGCCTTTTGTATGAGTTTAACTGTTTATATATTTGCCCTTAATTTCTAGTGTTAATTTTCATCGAGATATATTAGAGTTTATCTTTAGAACTCAAAAGACAATGTAAAATTATATAGTAAAAATATATTTCAGTAAAAAAAAGAAAACATGTATGTAATTTTCAGGAATAAACTTTCCTTTTAAATTAGGGACACTTACAGAGTACAAACATATTGAAGTTTAAATTTTTATTTGAAAAATAAAAAATTAACAGAAAAAAATGGGAATGAATAATGATAAATCCAATTTAAAATTTTTAAATGAAGTATTTTAACAAATTATTCAACGTTGTAGGAACAGAAAAGATACGATGCTTTTGACTTAAAATGTTAACATTAAGATCTTTTTATTTACTTTATGCACTTCCAGTAAAAATTGCTCCTTTTCTTTCCTAACACACACACACACACACACACACACACACACACACACACACACACACACACACACAAATATATATATATATATATATATATATATATATATATATATATATATATATATATATAATATGAACTACAGATTATTGAGATGATTCACTTTACATTTATTAAATAAAAAAAATATTGTACAAAAATTCAATATTAGGTGGTGTTGTAATATGCACAAAAAAACCCATTTAATATGGTTTCTAATTGCTAAATAAAGTAAAATTAAAATTGCTCAATATGTCCTCCATTTTCAACAATATGGTCTAGTCGGAGAACCATATTTTCTATAGATGACCGGAGTGAGTCTGCCGGTATATTAAGAATATGGCCCTGAATGTTTTCCTTAAGATATGGTAGAGATATAGTCCTTCAAATAACCCCACCACAAAAAGTCGCAAGGGGTAATGTCCAGCGAACGAGAAGGCCATGCTATTGGGAAATGACGGCTAATAACTCGTGTTTCTGAGAAATGCTGTATTAACATGACTCTGCTTTACACGACGATCAATATGAGGTGGTGCACCATCCTGCATGAAAATGTGTGTCTTGAAGGCATCCACGCTGTAGAAGAGTTGGGATTACTAAATTCCTGAGCATATCATGGTACCGTTTTCCTGTGACGGAACAGGTTTAGATTCCATTTGAAGTTATCTCTTCAAAGAAATACTGTCCAATGATAAAGGTAACTGAAAACTACACCATAATGTCATTTTTCAGCATGTAAGGGTTGTTCCTGAATAACGTGATGGTTTTCCTCTGCCCAAATTCGACAGTTGTGGATGTTAACTTGCCCATTGAGGCAAAAGGGGGCAACATCACTCCACAGAAAGTCCCATGGCCCAGTTGTGTCAACAATCATTCGAGCAAGGAACTGAAGTGCAAAAGTTTTACGGACCTCTAAGTCTCCGTCATGCAACAGGTGTACAGATTTGATTTTGTATGGATAAAAATGCAAACTCCTATCTTATGGATAAAATAAAAAAATCCCATTTCCAAATGTAAAACTTGTCCTGGACATTATCGATTTCAAGCTGTTCAATGTTTTGCTTTTAAAAGTTCTAAAAAAAGGCAAAGCAAGGAATTTTTTTAGAGCTTAGTAGATAGTCTAAGAGTGAAAAACGTCTATAAAATTGTTCAGCTAAGCACGAGTTTAAAAAGAACAGAAATTCTGAAAAGAGAACAGATTTAAGTGGTTTTAAAAGAACATTTTAAGTTCTTCTCTAAAGTAGTATAACTAATAAAGTACTCATCATTTGTTTTTAGTACATCATCATCGAAATTCGGAATTTTACTGCTACAAAGATCATTTCCAATCTTAGACTGCTTCAAGGGTAGAATTAAGACTATTCAATTAAACATCTAATCAAAATTCGCTGAAATTTTAAGAATAATATGCATATCTTAGTAAAAATAACTTTTCTCTCAATATGTAAATATGTGTGCGTTTTTAAAAATATTTAATACTAACAAATAAAATAAACAATTTTGTAATAAAATGGCCTTTATTGCATTTGGCAGAAACAATTAAGCAGTAAAAGTTAGTGAAAAGTCAGAGATATTTGATTCGGAAGTAATAAAGGAAAGAAAAAAGTTTTATTTTTTACAAAATGTGATACTATTTGTATTTACGAATTTTTTTAATTATATGGAAATAATGCCATATTGTAAGAAAAAAATTACAGAATGATGGCCATGAGTGGTATCTTTATTAGATTTTTTTATACAAAAAATAACGTTTAGTCATTGGGGGGGATTTAATAAGAATTTAAAATGTTTTCGATAAATCTTAGACAAAGACAAAATTCCATTTCGTTTGAATGAAAGATTTATACATATTTTAATTAGACTTATAAATGCATCATCAATAAGTTTTCTCAATTCAACTAATATTGAACTAAAAAAGAATGTTTATTCCCAAACTTATATCATATTTTGGAAATATGACGTATCAGAGTTTTTTCAAACATTTTTACCAAAATCAAAAATATAGGGGGGTAAAGATTAAAGTGCAAGTGTCTGAAGGATTCTAGGAGAAAAATATTAGAAATAACTTGGTATTTGTAAGATTTATAACATGATGAAATAAATTACACAATACAAATTAGCTAATTTAATTAATTAATTAAAGCCTTTATTCTTTCCATTTCAATTTCCAAAACATTTGCACATAAAAATAATATATTTACAATGCATTCATGTCTTAGTTGAAAATAATTCTGTTAATAAAATACTTTTACGAAATAAATATCTTAAAGATTTGAGAAAATGTCCGATATCTATGAATACCTTAAAAAAGCAATTAGTAAATTTAAGACATCAGGAGAACTCGGGAGTGCTTCCTAGAGCTAGAAGATGAAGCCTTATGAACTAAGAAGTTGTAAAAGAAATTAAGGAATTAATTGATTCATGATCAATGGATCAGAGATACGTAAATGATAGAAGTGTAGCAAAGGTTTTATCAAATAACAAATTGCTCTTCATTTTATCAAGTTATTTGTATAAAGTCAAACTTTTGCAAACTTGAAATCAATAACAAAGAATTGATTTTCTCAACTTCTTTCTTTCCAGAATTGATGACGATGAATCATAGATTCGACAGATTTTGAGGATAAATGTAGCGCATTTCCCTTTATCAGGGCTGTAGAATATGGGTCTCATCCGACTTCCTTGCTGTGTTTGGAAATCCTTTGCATTCAGCATTTGTTACGGTTTGATGTTGTGTGACTGCTGATTTTATTATTTGGACCGTTTTTTTATACCAAAAGAATTAGTTTGCTGTTTTGTAACAATTGCAGGTTACAGTAAAATTCTGGAAAATAATGTAATTCTTACTTTGGCAAATAGAACAGAACGCCGTCTCATACCCCCGTATCCGTGACTATTCTGGTTACTGAACGGTTTGGTGGGCATGTTACGGGAATTTTATTTAATTAACAAAATATTTACAGTAGAAAAACGAAACAAAAATAACTTTTTACAAAATTTACAATTGTATAAGAAATTATATTGAGATGAGACCGTTTACTTAATTTTTCAACTTAGAAATATAATTTGTAGTAATAAACTTAGAAATACTCGTATAATGATGAGAGATAAAATGTGTACAAATATACATATAATCTGTGTTCACTTATTTTTTATGATATAGTAGATCATAATGCAGTTAAAAAAATCAGATGGAAAATAATTTGAGAAATGGAAATGAAGAGAATCTCTGTTTGATTGAAATGTGTGACAGGAGACTGCTGTGCTTGTTTTTTCCCTTAGTCTTTTTTGGCGTGAGACTTGATGTTGAGAGCTATGGAGGCAAGAATAGGTCTCTATTTTCACTTATAAATTTGATTATACTGTGGATTGTTTGCCTGGAAAGGAAGTTGCTGGCGACTCTTTTCAGCCATTCCTGTTCATGACTTGGTGATGGTTTTTTCATATGCCAGGAGATTGTAAGGATGCATTCCGTAGCATAATGAAGTGCGGTGCCTATCCCACCACAACTGCACTGGTCACTCCCAGACATACTTCGGCAAATAGGAAATGCGTGAATCCAACAATACTTTTGCAAGATATGACCTCACTTGCTATTGCTCAGTTGTCAGTGCAGTTAATTAACATCAAATCTTTAGTGAGCTTCACAACATTTAAAGAAGTTTACGTAGTTTTCAGCTATCCTTATTCACTTGATTTGAATTCTTGCGACTTCTTATTGTAGGGATATTTAAAAAGGAAACCACCTCTATAGCAACAGATATAATTCTATTGTTGATCTTAAAAAGCAATATTGCGAGCATGTCTTATAAATTCCCAAAGAAATATTTAGTGTTACTATGGATCATGTCTTTTTCATCTGTAACATTTGGATGGATTTGAATCTCATAGAATTATCAGTATCTTCATAATTCAATTCATATCTTTTAACTAAGAGAAATGTGTTGTAATTTCAATCTAAAGAGTCATTTCAGTGAAAGAATGTCATTTATCGAAACGAAATCTATCTGATTTTTTTTTATTCTGTAATTTATTTTCCCACGTTTAAAATATTGCAAATACTAAGTTCCATCAACATACATTAAAAAGTCTTCTGACACTTCATACATATTTTAATTACAAATACCCTATAATTCAGAATAGAATATGAAATTTTTATTTTATATAATACCGTAAATTCATAATTTAAATTTTGATTATGTTATGAACACATCAAGTTGCTAAACCAATAAAGATGTTATCCGAATAAAAAAAATTATCAAAAGAAACTCAAAACTTTTTATTATTTTCTAAAACCAGACTGTAAGAGACGCATTAATAAATAGTTTTACATATTATGCGCGTCAGGAAATTATATATATATGTAATGACATTTTAAACTCTTAATTTAGACCATAGTAAAATATTCTCTTATTTCGTGATCCAATATCGGTTTAATTAATTCCTCTGTAAAAATAATGCGCCATCAGTACTACGTATCAAGAGAAAGGAATATCTTCGGTTGCCCTTGAAAAGGTGTCAAACGTCATCACGTGTATTGAATTGGCACCTGGCCAGTAATCCTATGTTATATAAGACTAGTGATCATCTGTTTCGCCCCTTTTTGCTCCCTTTTGCCCTTTTTAGCCTTCTGCCTTTTGTGCCGCACTGCGCCTTCTTCTTAAAATCATGCCTGCCACACGGAATAGAATAAAATGAAATTAGAAATACAAAGTCTCTTCACTGCTTGTTTAACCTGCATTCTACTTAAACCAAAATATCTTTACATATTATTTAGTCGACAGAATTCGAAAAGATTTACATACAAATATATATATATATATATATATATATATATATATATATATATATATATATATATATATATATATATAAATATATTTATATATATATATATATATATATATATATATATATATATATATATATATATATATATATATATATATATATATATATATATATATATATATATATATATATATATATATATATATATATATTTATTTATTTATTTATTTATATAAGACTATATATATATTTCATTTATTTGTTTTTCAACAAACATCAAACAATATATTTATTTAACATATTAAAAATAATATTCTTAATTTATTAACAAACTTTTATTTTTCTTTAAATATTGGAGATATATTATGCTAGTTCGGGTTGAAAGTACAAGTCAACTATAACATCAACTATTAAAAGTTAAAGTCAACTATTCAGATGTTGCATGGTTGCTTTTGGTATTTGTACTTAGGATATACAGTTTTCCAAATGAATAAAAATTTTAAATTAATTCTACATTTTGGATATTTCAAAAATTTTAGTTCATAGGAACATAGGAAAAGAATAATACAATTTTCAGGTTAAGTAAATATTTTTTATACAAAATAAATTTTGTAAAAATACCACAATATTATTTTTAACATCCGCTTTTTTACAAAAGGTATTTTTTTTAACAAAAAAAGCAAATCGTATTTCGATATATTTATATGCGATTTTTTTTTTTTTTTTTTCATTTCAAAAGTAGAAAGAAATTTTTATATTTATAAATCTTATTAATGAGCAATTATCAAAACATTATATAAAGAAAGTATAATTTGGGAATTACAGTGTCAGAGTTTTATTCCAATTTCGGTAAACCTGCAAGAAATGGTAAAAAGTTACTTGAATAAGTATAGTATAAATGACGAAGGAAGGAAATAAATATTTGTCTCTTTAACACAAACAATCTACTGTTTAAATAAATAATTTATATATTCATACATTTTAGAAAGTTAAGTATCTTAGTTTAGCTCTAGTGTTTTTATGGATAAATTCAGGATATACTGAATGAAATCTTTCAGATTCATAAATCCTGCAGAGATGACAACATTCGATGCAAATTATGACTCATTTTTACATTATTCAGCATCTATTGCTGGATATTTGCAATGAGTGTTACAAATTGCTGTTGCTGTCAAGAGAATATTTCTTAAGCTTTCGATTGAAGAATTTTCGCGAACGGAATAAATTTAATCATTCAAAGAAAATATGAGTTTTATTCATGTTTCATCCTTGGGTTTTATTCAAATTGCAAAAGTGAAAGTAGATTTTCCAAAATGTTGATTGAAAGAATTTTTCAAGTAATTTAGTTCTGAAAATTTAAATTTGTACAGTGCAAATGCAAACATGTATCCCTAGTTTTAAAATTTTTCACTCAAATTTTATGTTTTGGATTGCTTAAAGTCTACTAACAACTATTGCATGTGCAGGGATGATAACATTCTCGAAAAGTTTTTTTTTCTTTTTAACTTTCTTCCATATAGAGTAATAGTATTTTCAAACATTTTAGCTACGCACGTTTAAGAAATTGAAAATATTCACTAAAAGTAATTAAAATTTTATATTTAATGAAAATAATTCTTCGGTTCGTAATAATAATTAAACATATATGAAAACTTCGAAAATTGAATTTCGTGAGTGACGTAAATAAATATTTATTGTTTATAATAATTTCTTTGAAACATTGTACTTGTTTGTCAAAAATTGTACACGACAAAGGATAATAAAAATTTTTTTCTTGCATGTCTTTGTTTATTAGTTGTGTTCCTAAGAGTAGATCGCCACAATTTTAAAAGTTTGGTGATTGAATTCCTGAGAAACAATCATAAATTTTTTTTCATGACGCAAATAATTCTGTTTCCTTTCACATTGCCTCTCTGCAAAAAAGTCTATATTCTTTTGATAGTAAATATTTAAAGATGACCAGAGTGTTTGACCCTTCTATTTATCAATTATTAAGAGAGTATCAATACAGATATAATTTATCAAAATGTATATATTTTAAGAATTTTAAAATTTAACAGTTTCTATTTGTTTCTGTTTAGGTAAAATACAAGTGGGGAATAAATAGATGTATTTTTCTTAAATAATGTGTTCGAGCACTTCAAAATGTGATTTTTTTGTGCTAAAAGTTGTTTTGCTATAATCTTTTTTTTCTTCTTCTTCTTCTTCTTCTTCTTACCTGCTTCTGAAAAATATCACATTTAATAAAATATCTGCGGGTAAAATATCGGTCATAAACAATTTATAATGCTTACATCTTTTTTCAAAAAAATAAATATACTTTTGTCATGAGAAAATAAAGTATAAATATTTTAGCACAAGCGAAGATAAACAGTATTTTTGGTAAATCAGAAAATGTTGGGCAAATAAATTTTCTTAAAGTATTTCAATTTTAAAAACGATATTAATTATTCCTTTGTTTATGAAAAATAAATCAAGTGAATGAAGAAGAAGACATCAATAATGCATTGCTGAAACAAATTCCTACCATTTTTCAAAGCCTTTTTTGTTTCATTTGCAAATAAAAGGGAATCTTTCGAGAAAATATCTAAAATGTTCTATTGACTTCGGAATGTACTTCCGAAATTTTTAATACTAATTATAATTCTTTTCAATACTTATGAATGAAGATTGTAATAAAAAATTTATTTATTTCAAATATCATTCATTAATATTGAAAATAATTTATTTTCATTTTTATTGCATTCTTATATTTTTTGTGCAAGCACGTAAAAGAGATAAAGCAAGTATAGGAATCTTTTCGAAGCTTCCAGCGAGATTTAGTAAAAAGCAAATTAAAAATAGTATTTCTCTAAAAATAAAAATTTCTTTAACGTCTCCCTTTTCTTGTATTTAGTAAATTCTAATTTTATAATTAAAATGATAAGAGAAATATTGTAAGAAACAGTTTCAAGTATTGTCAAAATTGCGATACCTACATTTCTCTATACATCTATGTATGTCCATCCACTTTAAGTTTGGAGGCCGGCTGTAACCTGGTTTCGGCTTCCGAATCGAAGAGTTTCAGGCTCGAGACCATACCACTAAAGAAGCGACGTGTAAACGGGTCTGATGCACGTTAAATCATCGGTGCCAAACATTCACCTGCTGGTGTGGTGTGGAAGTTTGGAGAGGGTGGGCCATCTCAGGTGTCGTCCTCTTCATCTGACCGTGGTTCAAAATTACGATGTCCGTCCCAAAATAGCCCTACTGCTGCTTTAAAATGGGACGTTAATATAACTAAACTAAAACACTTTGAGTTTGGAAATTGTTATATAATTTTGGTAAGAAAATGTTGTTTGATTTTCTCTCTTTGTGATAGCCCTTTCCATATTGTTATGTAATTTGACGCCAGTGGTGAGACTTTTCTTGACAATATAAGTTTATTATATCTTATGAATTAAGTGTTTGATAACTAATTGCATATATACAAATGAATTCTAGTTTGAATCTAAACTTATTTCTCGGAGTTCTTACAAACACACGCGATTATTGGTGTTAGCCACCAACTCCCGTGAAACTCATCTCCCATCACTTCACTTCTTTTCAAACGTGAGGCCGGAACAGTTACTTAGAGATATAATGGGTTATACTGGTACACATTATCGAATTTTACTTATTTTCTAGCTTAATATGACCAGTTCATCATTATATATAAAATCATTACTGATTATAAAATCCTTACTGAAATCATTACGGTCACTCAAAATCTCAAGTCATTATCCAAACTAAAATCAACTTTTCAAACTATAACAATGACAGTTATGTCACATCAGGTAGAAATGTAAAAATCTTTGATATGCAATGAATAAGTTTGAATTTGCATTTCTTATAACTTTAATTTACCTCTATAAATTTTAAATAAAATTGAGTACGTATTTAAATTGTCTTCTTCAATATGATCAAATGAATGCTTTTAATCCCAAATAAATTATATCTGAATATATTCCTTTGAATTCAAATTTTAATCTAATTATATAAAAAAAAGAGAGATTTACAAACATATGAATTATTTCTAAATTTAATCCTTGTAATAAGGAATGAAATTTGAAAAATATTTTTTTAATTTAATTTTATATTCTTATAAAAACATGTACTCAGAATATATAAAAGATTGCACATAAATTCCCATTAGGTATAGAAAAGAAACAAGAATATAAACATAAACAATACTTCAGATGAATGTGACCAGCATCTGCCACCGTAGATCGATTCAAGCGACAGGTATGCTGCATTCTCTGAAGTAACTGCTGAATTTATTGCTTGCGCTTTAACAAGTCTTATATTGACGGTAGTATAACGCTCTGATCATAACATGTGTTTTAAGAGAGGGCAAATGATCCGAGAACAAAGATTGAAAGCATTAATAGAGGGACAAAGTGTAGCCTAATGGATTTGGTGAATTTTGATGTCTAGAGACATTAAAAAAAATCTTTATGCTTAAAAGAGTTTAGAATATAACACTTTCTGCTGTTAGATGTAATATCACAAAGCACTTTCTTCATCCTATGTGTATGTAAGATTATTTATACAAATCAATTGCCTCAAGGATTTTTAGTTACATAAAACAAATATATACAATTGTACTTTTTGGTAAATTATATACATACAAGAGTTAGAGCTCTCCTGAATCTAACTTCTTTCATTGAATGAATGAGCTATTATTCGATCACTAAGGTAATATTTATGCCTACTATTCGACTAAACAGAATGTATTATTATGGATAGTTAAATCAAAACATTAAAAAAAATCAACGTATGAGGAACATATACATTTAGTACTATAGATGAAACAATCAGTCCAATCATTATTTCGTCTTCTGGTTAATCTACAAATGCATTTTCTAACTTATGGATTCCAAAGTTCCATGCTTACAACCTTGGACAATCCAGTAAAATCAGTACAAGCAGTATTATTTTCCAATGACTGCATTACTTTCGAAATTAAAAAGATTATCAACTTATATTAAAAACAATTGTCTCACAACAATAAAAAAACAAATTTCAAAATGTTGACTAAATTTTGAAAATCTGAATATGATTTGTGTACAATTGAAATCTATTTCGGTCTGTTTTCCTTTCAGAATATTATAAGAAAGATCAAATCGTTTAACTGTAGTCTACCTTAACTTTCATCCGACACTATATAAAGTTATCATCAAAGACTTTTCATTTCTTATCAAACTGATTCAGAAATAGCTATTTCTGAAAACTTACCATTTTCTTTTCGCCAAGAGTACAAATATCAACCCAAAATTTTTAGACGCAATTTTAAACATATAAATTATACAGATTCTCTGTATATCTGGACAATTATTACTTTCATTCACAGCTTCATTTAAAATGTGATGGCTATTAGAATAAATTCTGTTCCTTTCTTTATTAAATTGCAGCATTTTTCCCATTTCGCCTTAGGAAAAAAACAATAATTATATTAATACTTTAAGATTCGTATTTAACAGGAAAAAAACCTCTTAGTAATTAGACCACATCACAAACTTCCAGCTTATCTAATACACACATGAATCAATATAAGAGAATATGATTACTCACATAAATTATTTTTAAAAAGTAATAAAACAGTGTATTGTCATCAAGGGCACATAATGATACGAGACTTGAGCATCAAACTCAGACATGTTAAGTCAATTTAAAAATATGCAATGTAGAGATACAAGACTTTTCATCTAATATCAAACAAATAGTTTTAATAGATGTGGTGCAGTTTTATTACATGTAGTAGATTTTAATTTAAGATGATTTAAATTACGAAAATCACTTTTTTCTGATTGCTGTTGTGAGTTAATGCCATCTGTTCTCACTTAATTTATTTTAAAAAAATAGATATAAATCCACTTTCAAATTCAAAACCTAATGTTTCACCGTTTTTATTGAAACTTTAATATTAATTTAAATATTTATTATTTAATTTCTGTATACATCACTTATAATAATGATATCTTTAAATTCAATGATAATTATGACTTAGTAGATGTAGAGTTTTACGAAATAGAAAAACAATAATATGTTGTATTCTATTTTCTGGAAATAGAGAATATTCTTTTGATAAAATTCTAATTTTCCTCCACTGAGAGTAGAGACAAGAGAAAAAAAAATATCCATATTTTTGCAATCCAAATTCACCTCCCTTATGTACTTTTTTATCTATTTTATTAGTTAACTCTTTTTTTTCATTATTTTACTCTACAAAATGCTATTTAGTTAAAATGTTGCCTGCTCCAGCTAAGCCTTTTTAAACTTTCTTTAGAAAGTCGTCAAATCCACAGATAAGCTGCTGTTTTATAAATTTTCTGCATCTGTGGCATCTAGATGTAAAATTCCAAGACGTTCCTTCTACAGTTCTCTTTATACAATCGATCTTCTTTTTATTGAGGGATGATATGTATAATCTTATATGCTTTTAGAATCAAAACATTCATGATAAATAGTAAGTATTTTCATTCAGTAAGTAATAAGAATTTTGTTTTTATAAATTTGATGCAGCAAAATTGATGATTAAATATTTTAAATGTTTTCTTTCATCTAAAATTATAAAATAAGGGGAAGGCATAGAATGGAAAACAATTTTGTAAATCTAGGACAAATATAAACGTGAAAAGGATTTTTGTAAAAATTTGAAAAGGGAAAAAAATTATAATAATGTGTCATTTTTATTGATTTTATATGTTTGCTACACACTATATATTTTCACACATAGTTAAATACAGATTTAAAATGTAGTGAATCATTCATATTAAATTTTACCTTAATAAATATTTGGCATATGAATTAAAATGTTATCACGCTAAACATATTTTTATAAATTATATTACTTGGAATAATGAATGGAATTGAATAATGAAATCTTCAGGAAACAAATTTATTACATTCACAATTTTATTAAAGCATTAAATTACAATTCAATCAATCGATGATGTATAAAAGTTACTAAATTATTCAAAATTATGTAAATCTAATCTTTTTGTCGCCGATTTATTACATCAGTATTGTCCATGATCCTAAATAGCTCTTCGGGTAACTAGATAGCATTTTAATTTAACATAGTAATAATTGATTCAAAAGCAAAATATGAAAAAAAATCTATTAAACCAAAATTTAAAAAAAGTTAAAACAGTGTTCCAAAGATTAGAATTTGATATCAATAGCAGCTTCATTGGAAATCAAATCGTTACGGTAAAAGACTAGAAACTGTTTTCCGGAACAAATGGAAAAAAGCTAAAAGTACGAAAATAAATAAATGATGTAGTTTCTTGAGTCTAAATAAATGTATTACTTAAAATGCATTACGAAATTTGAGATCCATTTAACGAAATAAATTACTAAATCGTGATTTTGCTCCTAAAATTCTTGAAAACCATTTTATTTCTTCATCACATTAACTCTAAATATAATTATTTACTAAACGATTTGCATAAAAACATACTTAATTTTAAATCTGCTAAGATATTAACAGATATTATTCACTTTATAAATGTGAATAATATCTATTTGATGTATGATTCACTACTTTAGTTGTAGAATAAAAGTTTAAAGAATGAAGAAAAGGACTTTTAAAATTGAAGATACTTATCTCTGACAGATATATAGACGGAAATATGGTGGCCATTTATTGATAAATTGTATATGTAATTCATGAAATCTATGTGTAAATATATTTAAAAACAAATAATTTTATCACATCAATTTTGAATTGTTAGTTTTAAGGAGATAGTTTCAACCACAGTTGCCCAACAAATCCAACATATCAGAAACTTAATTCTGCAATCATTATATGGCAGATCAGGGCGTCTATTTAATATTCATTGTTATAGCTAACTTCTATTAATTATTTATAAGCTTAAAGTTTGATTTACTAGTTTAGAGTTAATGAAATAGGGAATCTAGATTAAATATTGGAGCGATGCTACTATAGGGTTATAATATTATAAATATTCAAATCACCATGAACTGTATTAACTTGTTAAAATTGTGGCGTTGATAAGATTTGCGAGTACAGAATAATTTATAAGGAACGTATAATGTCTCCATTATTAAGTTATTCTAAAATCAACAATTATTACCAAGACGGAACTGTGATAATGCAAATAAAATCATTATCTGTTGTAGATCATATAATGTACCATAATATAATTATTAGAGAAAAAGTTGTTTTGTGAAGCTATGCATCAAAAAACAAAAAGTGAATATTTTTAACAGCAACATATTTTTATGTTTCCATACAGCTCTCATTCTGAAAATCCATGGAGCAAGGATTTCGCAAAATTATTATCGTTTTTTCTGAAACAAATTAATTTTTGTTTTGTAAAGTACGAAACAATGTTTATTCTTTTTAGATAGCTAAAACTTTAATTTTTTTAGTAATATAACAGAGGATAAAAAAGGTTTATGTTTAGTAAAACTTGAACGATTTTGATTATATTTGGGACGTTGATTACATTTTGACTATATTTGGGATGTTGATTATATTTTTACTGTATTTGGGACGTTGATTACATTTTGACTATATTTGTGACGTTGATTACATTTTGACTATATTTGGGACGTTGATTATATTTTTACTGTATTTGGGACGTTGATTACATTTTGACTATATTTGTGACGTTGATTACATTTTGACTACATTTGAGGCGTTTTTCGCCTTTATCTCTGAGTGGGGGAAACTATGATGCTGAATTATAAAACATTAAACATATGAAGATGATGTTATTTCTAGAATAGAAGAAGCACTAAAATAGAAAATCGGTGGAGACCCCCACCCCGAAGTATTCACTCATTGTCTATAATAACTATATTTGCTTATTATTAAACTCATCCCAATGTTACGAAAGAGCCTATTAACGTACTACCATTATCGATTAATCGATGCCGTGGAGTGCATTTTGGAGGCACTTTTTCCGAAAATTGTAGCAAAAATTTTATAATGAACTCCAGTTGTAGTCTGTGTAATGATAAGATAACCAATCAAATTTCAAATATTTGAGTGAGTGCGTTTTTGAGTAATCGCGTTCACATGCAGAAAGAGTACAGATCGATAGGTGACCAACCTCTTACGTTGAAAATTTTATTGGGATACACTTTAGATAATAAATTTTTTGTACCAAATTTTATTTATCCAGCTTTCTTCGTTTTGCAGTTATCATGTTAAAATATACATATATAACAGACATATAGCTTTTCTCTGAATGAATTTCGTTCAAAATTTATTGAAACATACAAATTTCGGGTAGAGACCGCATGCCAAATTTCACTGCTCTAATCTGAGCACATTTCAGCGTTGGACGGACAGATAAAGAAATATAATGCCATAAATGTGTTTTTCGCTTTTAAATTGATTTGAAGAATGATCATTTTGCGGTTGAATTTATTGACGATTACAATACATTCTATTTGTATTTTTATTTACTAGAAAATAAAAAGAAGATGTTGGTATTCATTTGTGCTCACGCAGTCAATCTTGTCATGAACAAAAATCAGTCTGGTACCATAGATTTTTTTATAAAGAACTTTAAGTTTACAAACATCAATGAATAATTTGATGGAATTTTAAAAGAATTTAATTATTCTTTTTTATCAAGAAGCGGATTACATGAACAATTTTTGCTTCTTATGTCTATGGGATGGCAGATCCAAACAATACCACTGAATAAATGAAGAAGGGTTTAACAGAAAAATGATGGAACATGAGAGAGAAATGTTATTCTCGAAGCATTCGTTGGACGAAACAGAATTATATTCTATTCTCTACTTATAAAACGAGGGTTGAGGAAATAACTTCAAGCAGTCTCTAGATCAAGATAGTTTTTGTTTTGTATACATTGGTAAAAAGTGTCAAAAATGTAGAGAAAAGCTTAAAACTGGGATTATCTATGATCATAAATGGATCATATGATCAAAATAAAAGAAATGATAAAGGTAGATTTCATGGATTTTGAATGAGTCATAGTTAAAACCATAGATCCTTCTGGGCAACCCTAAGATTGAAAAATATTTTGATTGAGCTAATAATAAGGTTTACAACTTCAGAAACTTTGATTGTGATTAATGACTATGTTCATTGCTCTCCCATATACTTAAGCAGTTTTCATGAGTTAATTTACAGGTGGATAATTTTAAATGATCTAAGTCAAATGTTTTCATCAGAACATAAATTGGGGGTGAATGGCAAATGGGGCGCTCATATAATGGCAAATGCAGTTTTCCTAACAGCAATTGAATTTTTCTCATTTTTGATACTTAACTAAGCTATTGTAATTTTACAGTAGATGAATTTTTATTTTCAGTTAATTAAAAAAAATTCTTAAAATTCCTTAAAAATTCAAAGCAATTTTTCTAATTTATTATCTTTCCAGCTAATTCAAAGAATTTTTTAACGCTTCGCTTAGCTAATTAATGGAACTGCAATTGATTATTAGAAATGATCTGGAAAGGGTTCGCGGTGTCACCAAATGGTACATTCAGTCAGAGGAAAGAATATATAGAAGAAATCAAGAAAAAGACTTGAGACAAAAAGTTTAAACTAGCCCAAAGATAGGCTTAATCATCATTAGATTCACTATAATTGTACCTATGGAAATTGAGGTTCATATCTTCAGTTATTTTACGAAAATATTCTCTCTATTATATTAAGACTAAACAAAACTACATTTTTAATAATATCAGTTTCATTTCTGTATAATTGTCTTCCTAATTTTAATAATATTTTCATCACCCCATCTGTTGCAATATTTTTAAATGCTACGATGAATTCAAACTCATCCATTAAAATATTAAATAATTCATTTTTTGGCAGTCATTAACTCAATTGTAGAAGTTTTACATATTTTTATTTCATAATACAATATTTTAATTAATTATCAGTTCAAAGATAATTTTAATCAGTTCGAAAGATGTTGTAATCTAATGAATGCATTATCATTTCTGCCATTGTGTCATTCTTTAAATGATGTAACATCTCTATCTGTAATATTCGACGAGGTCTATGTTGAATGTTTTCATCTGATACTAATTTAACTTCTGTAATTTAATTGCAGAAAAATGTTTAAAGAAATTTTAGGGAAATAAGAGTTTTGCTCTTTGAGTAGTTGCTCTTTTTGAACTTTCTCGTATAAATTGTGAAAAAGTAATTGTCAAATAATTCGAAATCGAAATTTTGACGAATCTCCACGTTTTAGACCTCATTAATTTGAAAAAACACATTTTTGGAAAATGTATGTGTGTCTGTGACCAAGATAACACAAAACCGATTTGAGCTAGATAGTTGAAATTTGGTATTCGGTCTTTACAGCCTATTTGCAGATTTCTGTGATCTGCAGATTTGCAGTTTTGAATAAAATCTTTTCAGAGAAGGCCCGTATGTCCGTTTGTTCGAATATAAGCTAGCACGATGATTACAAAACGAAGAGAGCTAGATCGATAAAAATCGGTACACAGATTTAACATCTAAGTGTATACACCTGCCAAAGATTGAACCAAATCCAACTACGGGTTGGCTGTCTATCTGTCTATACTTTCAGAAATAAGTAAACACGGTAATTCAGAAACGAAATAAATTAAATATATCAAATTTGGTAAGGGGATTTGTGACTACATGTACAATTTTGAGTCAAATAATTTTTTTTATTCATTCGGTTTCAAAAACAAATTCAATTTTTGGATACATGTCGACGATTCATCGCCAAATAACTCCCAAGAGTCACAGTCGATTTTTGGATAATATTAACGCATGCCAGGGATTAATCGCAAAACAACTCCCAAGGATCACACGACAGATTCTGTAAAAATACTAAATTCGTCATAAGTTAATATTTCGTAACTATTGTACGCCAAAGTCATATAAGACGTTCCCTGCATTACAAGGAGTATGCGAGAAAAATTTGTGAGATCACTCCCTCTGGTTTATTTTATGATTTATGAAGGGAAGGAAGAATGTATATTTCATAGTCTAGTGAATGTTGATAATCACGACTTACAATGACTTAGGTTTTATGAAATAATAATTATGTACTAAGAATGCTTATCATTCATTGTATATTCTAGTGAATGTTGATGATCACGACTTACCATGACTCAAGTTATATGAAATAATAATTATGTACTAAGAATGCTTATCATTCATTGTATATTCTAGTGAATGTTGATGATCACGACTTACCATGACTTAGGTTTTATGAAATAATAATTATGTACTAAGAATGCTTATCATTCATTGTATATTCTAGTGAATGTTGTTGATCACGACTTACCATGACTTAGGTTTTATGAAATAATAATTATGTACTAAGAATGCTTATCATTCATTGTATATTATTGTATATTCTAGTGAATGTTGGTGATCACGACTTACCATGACTTAGGTTTTATGAAATAATAATTATGTACTAAGAATGCTTATCATTCATTGTATATTCTAGTGAATGTTGATGATCACGACTTACCATGACTTAGGTTTTATGAAATAATAATTATGTACTAAGAATGCTTATCATTCATTGTATATTCTAGTGAATGTTGTTGATCACGACTTACCATGACTTAGGTTTTATGAAATAATAATTATGTACTAAGAATGCTTATCATTCATTGTATATCATTTTTACTTTTAAAAGTAAATAATTGAAATAAAAATAGTTTTTCGGCAGTAAAAGATATTAGTATATGTAATTAAAAATCAACTTTAAAATGTGTATTTTTGTATTATAACAAAAATTGATGTATAAAAAAAAAACCGAGACTTTTTTCAGTTAGAATTTACAAATTAAAAAAAAAAACTATATTCAAATAGGGTAAAAAATTACTCCTGTATTATTACCTCTGTATTTTTCCAATAAAAAAGTGTTTAATTAATTTTTTGAGGCAGTTCGTGGGTTCTGCTTTTGCTCAGATGTTAGGAAATTGTTAGACAAAGGACACATTAATTTTCCCTACCAACTTTAATTACTTTTTTTTATTCCAACTCAAGAATAACCCTAATTGAATCAAAGGAGCTTCAGGGTATTATTTGCCAAATTCACTGAAGAAAGAAAGACTTAATCAATTGTATGCAGCAAATTAAATTAGACTTTAGCTAAAGAATTGCCTGTTGTTTTATGTAGATTTCAAAGGTTTTGAGATTCATTTAAAAAAATCATTTTGTGTGAGTGATACCCTAATTATTTTCAAGAATTCAAATGATTTTTTACAATTATGTCCTCCAAAATAATTCGAAATGGCAGCTAACACGAAAAATCCCCTATAAAATAAAAACATTGAAATATTAAAATTATCTTTTCATTCAGCATTCTGTAAAATATACAAAAATGGATTACTACTGAAACATGCTTTTGAAACAAAGTAAAAATATTTAATAATGCTATGGGAATATTATTCTGCAAATTTATAGAATTTGCTTTTTTTTTCTAAACTTCTTAGACAAAATGTGAATATTGTATGAAAGTCATAAAAATTATTATAGTTTCGAATATTATATGTTGTTTGTAATTATTTTAAAGAGGAATTTGTATAATGTTCACGGAAACACATAAATAAAACTGAATTCTGAAGAAAATGCAGTCTTTAAAATCAAGAAATAGTATTTGAAATCATGAAATTAAGAACAACAACTGATACCTAAAAATTTATGTAATTCCTTTTAGGAATGTTATTGATCTGCACACAAAATTGTTCTTAAAAAAAATGAAGATTCTGTTACAAATACTGTTTTCTGTTACAAATTCTGTCTCAATACTGTTACAAATCTATAATGATGCTTTCCAGCACGATTAGTTCAATCACTGGAAGACCGCTTTACGATTAGCTCTATTGGATGCTGATCAGATGCCGAATCAGTGATCTCAGGGCTTGGCGACCATTTGGCGATTTGGTGACAAAATAGATAATCCTTGAATCTTCCAGAATTTTGGAAATAGAGCCAATAGGAACCGATATATGTTTAATCGTTGCAGAATCTTCTTTGCCGACCTGCGAGAATTATAAAAGACCACAGTCTCCTCCAAAGACAGTCGTATATTGAATTGGGAAAAGAGCTGCCGAAAGGTTTAAAGTCTCATAGAGAACCAATGGCGAAAAGTTGTATCAGTCCATTGAAGCACAAGCGTTGTATGGAGCTCAAGCGTTTTCTGAGTTGAGCTGTGCGCCAAATCCTGTTGTTTATTGTAGAAGTAGCATCGAGTCGTGTGTGGAGTAGCCAGTCGTATAGTATTGAGTCGGCAGTTGGATACAGCTAAAACGAGGAGACAGTGGAGAATTGCAGACGTTTTGATAGACCATAGAGTGTAGCTACGTAGATTCCCTCATCCTGCTGAATACTGTCTAGCCGCTTTGTGTAATATGGTTATTATTATTACCGATCACTACTTATGGCTACTGTTTGTTGTAGTGTGCTGCTGTGTGTTGCTTTGTGTACTTCTCGGCTGCTGTGCATTTGTTGTCTGTGTACTCTTATCTTCGTGTTAATAAAAGTCGTTGTTTGTTACTTAGGCCTGTTGATTGTGTTTCTTCATCGACTTAAAAATTAAAAGAAATCTTAGTTCCGTAACAATACTATCAATCAAAAATTAGTATCTTCAATCAGTACTATTTCTATCCAACAAGAAGACCAGAAACTGATAACGTTGATTATCCAAAAACTCACACACTTTGAAAAAGAGCAATTATCAACTGTGCCAACAAATTTGGCCGAATAAGTGTTAAAAGCACCACGAAAAGAGGGAATATGGTTTAACCCTTTATCTACTGCATTATGAACTACTGAAAATTTCTTCATAAATATATTTTTTAGCTGCCATATTGATAATTAAAGAATATACAAGAAAAAAATATCCCCTGTGCGAAATTTAATTTGTTCGAACTAATTAATTAAAGTGGTACTTAAAAGTACCGTCAGTACACTATGTATAAATTTCCTCATAATAGAAAAAAAAATTCTAATGAAATTTAACCTCTTTAAAATGCTAAATAACCAAAAAACATTCATAAAAAACAAAGAAATTATCAAATTGACATAATTTTATTTTACACATAATAAAGGTAGAAATTCACATTTGATGACATTTCATTTACGCACAAAAATATATTACAAGTTGAGCATTTTGAATGTGGTTTTGATTGAATATTTTTGAGTGCACAGAATTCACAACATCCTCGATTCGACACGAATGTTGGCCAAAGGTATCCTCTATTTTCTAAACGAACATCATTAGAAACAGACAAATTTCCTTTCCTTCTCTTTTATGTTCTCTTGACAGTGTTAGTAATAAATAAATAAATAATTAATTAAAAATATATATAATTAAAGTCTATAAAAGATACTAAAACATATTGCTACACTACACTTTCATAATTACATTATAACAAACAGGAAGACTATGGATAATTACATGGACAAATTGAAAACAAGTTTTTCTCCAGCACTACGAGTACTGGCAGTACTTATAAGTACCACCGAATAATTCAATCGTTAATCACATTACATAATCTGTCATCTTATAATTATTGGGCAAATAATATTCTAAGACAATACAGAATGAATGAAAAAAATACAACACAAATTTGGTTTGATATTATATATTTATAGCAAAGAAAAGATAAGAGCGGCAATCTGTACAAAATGGCAGCAAAAGAACGCAATGTCCGTTCGAAAATAGCTTTCTTCCTGGCAAAATTCCTCAGCCTAGAACAACTACTACCATCTATCATAAAAAAGAAGAGTTAAAAGACTGTTTCTAAAACGTACCATCAGAATATAAGTAACGGTTGCTGTGCTATAAAGTTTTAAAGTGATTGATACTTATAAGTACCGTCAATAGATAAAGGGTTAAAGGAACACCTCTTTTTACCTCTTTAGTATTGACATTATCAAAGAAGTGTTCAATCCAATGTCCTTTTAGGATTTGCCTCAACTATTTTGACATGATTCTAGAAAAGCAAAATCCTCTTTTCTTTGAGTAATTGGCTAAAAGTAAATAGTTTTTAATAAAAAATTATATCAAAAATCTGTTTTACGAAATTTTCTAAGAACGTTTAAGTAACGTATTAGACCTAAGACTATCTTAAAAATTTCATTTGATTTCAATTCGATTTTTCTTTCTTTACAATCTATTGTCTCTCATTCTAAAAAAAAACATTTTTCATAAGCGAAATTGTCTTAAATTCTGATAAACAAAAAACATTTAACAGGCGGAATTCATAACCATCACTATTTTTCAAACCTCAGTTATATATCGTAAATCCATAAATAATTTTAATAACTTTAAAAATCCGTCAAATGCATTTTGTAATGTTTCTAACAAGAAATAGAATTATTCTTATTTTTTAAAAAATCATAAGCGAAATTGTCTTAAATTCTGATAAACAAAAAACATTTAACAGGCGGAATTCATAACCATCACTATTTTTCAAACCTCAGTTATATATCGTAAATCCATAAATAATTTTACTAACTTTAAAAATCCGTCAAATGCATTTTGTAATGTTTCTAACAAGAAATAGAATTATTCTTCTTATTTTTAAAAAAATTAATTTTCATGAAAAAAGTGAGCTAAAATTCACTACAAGCAAGTAAAAATGTACTAAAAATGAGTAAAATTCCTACCATTATTTTAAGAAGATGCACCATTAAAAAAATAAAGAAAATTCACTTTCGAAAGAGCTTGCTAAGAATTTTTTCAAAGTTCAAAGTACAATATTTGGTATTTGTCAAAAGAATCTGAAGTTGGAACATTGAGTCGGAAAGTCAGTTTGAGTAGAACTTCTGGATAGAACATACATGAAAAAAAATGGAAATTGCTTTCGTAATAATAATGATTTTGTTAAAAGGAAATGCATTTTTTCTCCATCATTGAAATATTTCACGAAAGAGTAGTACCGTCAAAGAGATATGGGAATTGCATTGGATTAAATCAAACCAAACTAGATTTTTGTTAACTTTCTTTTCTTAAAGTAAACTAAAACATCAAATGAATTTTATTCTTGATGGATCCAAGAAAATATTCTATTTGCTTTCGATTTATACATGAAATTCTTTTTGAAGAGAAATAGTTTCCGAAAGAAAAAAATTTCAAGCATTTATTAGGTTGAGAATAAGTCAGTAAAATTTTCATTTTCTCTCAGAAATAAGAATTGAACATTCCCTAAATGAAATCTTTGAGTCTTGAGACTAAACAAAGTCTAAATGACAAGAACTATTTATTTTATATCATTGGAGTCAATCGAAATAAATAGAAATTTAGAAATTTAATCAATTAGTGTGTAAAACTAAACAGGTTTGTGCGCATTTATAGAAATAGTACTGATTAAGTTTTCTTCACAGAGATGGCAATAAGAAAAAATTAATTATAGTTAAAATAGTTAATTATTATAATTGAAATAATAATAATAATTTATTATAGTTAAATTATTATACTTATATATAAAGGAAAGTAATAAGAGAAAAAAATAGTTGCTCTCTCTGCAAAAAGGATTGTGAGAAAAAACAGGTTTTGGATATAACTCAGATGAATAGAACTGTAATGAAACTTGAATTTATAATTATTTTAATATCTTAGAAAAAATGTAATTGTTTTTAAAAATGTAAACTTTACATTTACAAAAAATTTATTATTTGATTTTAGCAAATCATCATAATACTCTATTCAATGATTCATAATTAAAAAAATCTCTTAATTGCAGACAATTTTCTGATTAACTTCTGTATGAAAGAGGTACGTGATATTCATGATTCAAAATAAACAGTATTCATTAGTAAAACAATGTGTACAATATTCATTAGTAAAACCATGTGTACAGTGTATTACATATGTCTTCATTATTTGTTATTTCAAATGCAAACGAAATGGCAGGATATGATACAGAAGATTAAGAGCTCTTAAGAAAGGGAATAATTTCGGTTTCATGCTTTTCTGCTTCCTTAGTTATCAATAATAGTTTCAGATTAATTATATTAACGTCCCGTTTTTAAAGTAACACTAGAGCTATTTTGGGAATTATTTATATATGTAGTTCTATTTATTTATTTATATTTTGACTATTTATTTATTTAGTTCTGAACCGCGATCAGATGACGAGGACGACACTTGAGCTGGAATGCCCTCTCCAAATTTCCGCACCACACCAGCTGGAGGAAGTTTGACCCCGACGGATTTAACTTGCACCAGACACGCTCACATGACGGTTCCGAAGCCGGGACCTTACCACCAGGCCATCGCGTCCCTCATTAGCAGTTTTAAATGTCAACTATTACGGCCCAAGCTACAAGAAATACGAGAGCTTCTGCTGTTATAAAGTAAATTCATTTCAAATTAATTGTTTTAATTTCACTAAACATTCAAATATTAAGGTTAATTCGGGATGATATATTTGTAAATAAAATCAAATTTCCTTTTTTATCATATTTTCATCTGAGAATTTAAAAATAACCAATACAAATGTCACAACCATAGTTTGTAGTTTCTCTCTTTTGTCATCATTTATTACATGAATAATTTCAAATTACTTAGTTAAATAATAAAGTTGCCGCATAAAACCAACAATTTCGAATCGTATAATAGGGATCCTAATTATTTCATCAAAAGTAAAAATTTTATAAAATTATAATTTTTTAATGACATTATACAGTTCCAAATCAACACATAAATAATTGATATCTCTATTTTTCATATTATTTTCGTGTTTTTTAATCTTGAAAATATGTTTAAGTTTATTTTGAACAAGAGCAAATAATTTTGTGGATAAATTTTCATTTTATTAACATAACTTATATTTGCGCTTGTATCTAGATTATCAAAATATGTTGATGTAGCTGTAAAATATATTTGTGAAGTCACATTTACGTCAGTTAGTGAACTACAAGATGTTTAAAATAAATAATTCCGACAGAATAGTTTGCTTAATTTAAAGCAGCTTTCTAAATCTTGAGGTAAGCAAAAATAAGTACTGGTCGTAAATTAAATCATCCCACCGCTTCCAGATAAATTATTGACAAGGCACTTTAAAATATGTTTCCATATTCCAAGAAATTATTTAATTGCTTAAGAATTAATTTGAAAACTTGAAATAACTTTGAAACTGTGCAAATATTTTTAATGAAAAGATGTTTAAAACATTATCATCAAAGTAGGAATAATATAAGTTTAATGCAGATAAATTGAAAACTGATTTTGAAAATAAAATTTTATATCAATGGAATGCAAACACTAATATATATAAGTTGATAAACAAATGAACTTAATTTTCAGGTAATTTTAAATTGTACTTTATTTCTTTTCCCTTTATAACTATTTATTTTTCCTAAAAATAGTCGATATTTTAATTGCAAGTATTTCTTGCGTAAATAAAAACACATTTGGATGTTAACAGTTTTAGAAATATTTGTTTTTTATAAATATCTCTATCATTACAATTTTAATTTTTCTTATTCTCCAGAAATGAATTCTTTGAACTGTCTTAGAATCAAATATTGACTTGTGAATCACTGTTCTCAGGACTAATTATCAAGGTCAATGGCCAATTTAGGCATAAATGCGACTCTAGAAAATGAATATTATAAGGCTACTCTCTCCTATTTTGATCAATTTCATTTTAAATTTCAGAACATTTTTAAATTAAAATCTACGTTAATTATTTAATTTTAGGATAATTTTAAATTCAGTTACATCATGTAAAATTATATGTTTTTATTATACTGATTGATGATGGCGCGACAAATGCGTTTGTAAACCATATTATTTTAAGCGCAATGATGCCCATTCATTGTGCGTAATCGTGAAAGTGCATCAGACTTGCGGACTTTTTCTTTACAACCCTCCCCCCCCCCTTCCGCCAAAAAAATGACAATAATGCTACAGAAACTGTTAATTACATAAATAGTCAATATATAAAAGCAAAAAAAAAAAAAAAAATCAGATAAATATTACTTTTTTAAGTTTACTCTTAAAAATAGTTTATTGTTTATTAAACATTTTATTGCTTATTACTACTGCGCTTTAAAAAGTTGGAAAATACATAACGTATGCATGACCTAAAATAAAATATTTGCTTATCGATAGCAATGTTTTTTTTTCATAAAATTCAAAATAACAATACAATAATACGCGTAACAGGTTGCAGATTTGTTGCGGACCGTAATATCTGTGAATAAAAAAAATGGAATAAATTGGCAAGATACATGTGGTAGCTTGAATTCAAATTATGAACTATGTTACATGTTTTTAAAGACTGCAGACTTTAGAAGCGTGATCTGATGATTAAACTGATACTGATTTTTATAAAAACCGTATTAATTAATTGAATGTAATGTATAAATAGGAACCTGATCAATTATAAAATATTACTTGAAAAGTATTAGTACTGTCATGTTTTAGAAATTATAGAGTTTGAGTTTTCTATAAATGTATTTCTTTGATGCTAAGATTGTTACACTAGGCTTATGCCATTTAAGAAAAAATCTTCAGATTTTTGACCCCCCAGCGACCCTAGACGGTTGTTTTTGCTCCTTGATCGGGAATCCGCGATCGATCAAGATTGTAGCATTTGTATGAACGCAATTGGGATTTTGTATGCAGACATAAAGAAAAAGGGGAAAATATTCACTTGAATAAAATTAATAAATATACCTTAGTTAGTATTCCTAAGTTTCATAAAAAATATTTTTCCAGTAATTTTACTTTGATAAAAGTTAAACAGAAGTAATTTTGTTTGACATATACATTTTAAACTATTTAAAAAATCTTACTCTAATTTGCGACACATAAATTTATACTATACTGCAGATATTTTAAACCAAATAATTTGTAACTTGTTGATTGCAATACAGATTTTTTTTAGTTGATTTTGTGAAATCTATCTCATACTCATATTTTTCTATGTACAACTAATTTATTTTATAACATTGTGTTTGCTGTAATAAAATTAGAGTAATATATTGAATTATATAGTATAAACTGTATATGATATTTTCCATGACAAATAATAAATTATAAAACAACATTAGTTGTACTTCTATTACTTTCTGGGGAGGTGAAAATTTAAGACTTAACTGGGGAGTTACGGTGAAGGAAACCACATTTTCTTTATACTCAGATTAAATGTTCTAATAAAAGTATTAGTATGAAAATCCATCAGTATATTCTGCAGATATTTTTCTTGGTATATAAATATGTTTTAGAAATTTTTAAAAATATATTATCATTGAAAAAAGTAATTATTTTGGAACACACATTTTCTTCTCAAATTGCATTTTATAACAAATAATATTCTAAAAAACATATTACTTATTATTTTTTAAATCATATTTATTTTTCTAGTATACAAAGGTATATAGAAAAAATATAAGGAAAAATTCAACAATTATAAGAAAAAGTTTTTTAAAAAATACAATGGCTAATATTGACCTTTTTTTTATTGGCTCATCGGTTTTCGCAAGTATTTTAAACGTACAGGCTAAGTACAAGTATAAAAATCAGCCTATAAATTCTGTAGTTTTTTCTCTTGGTATATTAATACCTTATAGAATTTTTGTATAATACATTATCACTAGAAAAATTAATTATATTTGAAAATATACATCAGAATCAGCCGAATGAGAGCTTTCATCGAAAAAATTTTCTGTACAATTATCCACATCATTAAAATCCCTTTCTGCTTCATTTAACTATGGAACTATGCATAGTAACGAAGATCAGTAGGTTGGATGATGTTTTTAGAACCACAAGTTTTAGAGCAATCTTCTAAGCCTTGAATAAAACCAGAACACTAAAAGGTAGGTGTGGTCTCTCAGACGTCGCTCTAAGAAATAACTGAAATATTAAAAAAAGCATCCTTTGAAACCGGCTGAAAAAGTGCACGTATAGTGAAGGTCACGAAACAGGAAGCTATGGGGTCAATCCATTCGATTGAGCTAAAAATAGAATAAGGGTGATCGAAAGTCCACTTTTAGCGGTCTGATAGACCGCACCTCCCCAACTTAGGTTTTATCAGTATTTTATCCACATTTTGCTAGCATATATTTTTATATAGTTATATTCTCAATACCTGCTGAAACATGCTACAATATTATTTATTTCAGTGCTTTTTCTCATCTATCCCGACCTTTAAAATCATAATTTCGGATATCAAAGTTTAAAATATATATCTCGTTGAACACCATATGTATGACTGCATCATTGGAATTACTTACGACATAATTGTGTTGTTGTCGTGTCTAATAGTAATTGCGATGGACAAGCTCGCTTATTTCGAAACAGCAATGTGTTTCATATCTTTGAGAATTTATTGAAGAAAACTAAGGACGGGCAAAATAAAAATATGATTGTTCTCAAAGAATGTGTGTCACATAACAGCATAAATAATTTTACATAAAAAAAGCATTTTAACTGAAAATAAAAATCTAGTGCTCCAAAAATATTAATTAAAATATATAACTAACCGTTAAAACTTTATTTTATGAAAATAGAAACAATAACACATTGAATGCATTGTATTGATTAAAAGTTTCGATAAAAGTTTTAAAAGTAAAATTCTTGTGGGGAAGTATTAAGCCTTTTTATTTCCGTTAACAATTTATATTTTTCGAAATACATATACCCGCTTAGTATGTTTCAAATTAACAATTCATTCATTTTATATAGATTCATTTACATACAATTTCATAATTATTCTCATTTATAATATATAAATAAGACAATTTTTTCCTTATAATAAATTATAAGATAAAACTTATTTCATGGAATAAACAAATAAGTACAATAGCAAATTTTAATAATTTATATATAATTGATAATTATGTAAATTATAAGAGAGTTATTATTTCTGCGGTAATAGTATAAATAACCATTAATATATATTTTAATGAAAAAAATAGAGACTTGATACTAGGTACACACGAGAATTTGTAACACTTTCATCTGACTTGTTTCAAGTTTTTCAAGATGGGATATTATAATCGGTTTTTCACAAACTTATTTGTTTATTAAAAATTTGTACTGTAAAACAATATACCTTTTTAATAGCAAAATGCGATTTTAATATTTATAAAACTTGAGTATCAGAGAGATGGTTGAAATAATCGAATTTTATTCTTCATATGCAGCGCGACAAGGGTGGGAAAATACTCATTGTAAAATTGCATGAACTTTGTAATAATAAACTATGATTAAAATAAATAAATAATGAAAAGAACAAATTTTCGTATTAAATGTTGTGCTAAAATTCTATTTATTTGCGTTATTGGCTTTACAAATGATTTTTTATATTATTTGCTTATTAAGCAAACATAACGCAATGTTATTTTTTAACATCATTTTCTTAAATGGTATTTCGTTTTCAGATTAATTGAAAAACAAAACATGTAGTCCAAAAGTTTTATAATGATGTCATTTAAGTAGGATTAAAAACATGGACATTTTTCTTCGATTGACTGTTAAAATGTCGCTTTTGGGAGATGCTGAGTAGATTGAAGAAAACAATTTGATTTTCCTGATTCAAAATCAAGCAAATTTTCTGTAGCGTGCTATAGTTTTAGTTTTATTGTTTTTTCTATCTCTAAGTTATGCCTTCACCTCACCATTTTTGATTGAACATGAGCAAATCAAAAATCACGTTTTAATGAAAAATAATTATTGTCCCGCATTTAACGAATGGATATTATGTATTCTGACAGGCATAATTATTTTTAAAATATATTTGTTTTGGTTAATTTAATTTTTTAATATTCCTTTGAAAGGATGTAGAATAGAAACTTTATTTGAACAAATTTCAACTACTTAAATATACTCATCAAAGGCAATTATTTTTAGTTAAAGAAAATAATTTTATTTTACATATTTTATGATTAAGATTTCTTTAGATGTGTTTAGAATAACTTATACAAATCGCCATTGCTTTTAAAACTGGATGTCTCAAGTTGTCTTTTAATATATTTGAGCAAATAGAGGTTTTTCAGCGTCTGAAAAAGAATTTCAGTTTCATTTTTCCTCGTTGATCTTTGTATTTTCTATAAATTCCTAAAGAATATTTGAATCTAAACGCTTAAATGAGGTTTTCAAATACAATATAATGCAATTTGAATTGTTGCTATATCTTAAATCTCTTAAAACGTTGCAAAAATATTTTATCTCTTTCCATTTGATTTCGAAATAGAAAAATGAACTTGCTGAATCTTTACGGATTGTTATAGTGGAAAAATATTTCGAGTATAACTTCATAGTTCAAGATTATAAACATCAAATGATGGATGAATACAAATTGAATATCTAATTTAAAGCACAATCATAACTTCAAAAGCTGCATTTCATATACTTTTACGAAAGATTGAATTCATTTGTTGTCATTTTTGTAAAACTTGCGACTAAATTCCTTTTTGAAAAATAAGTATAAAAATGTAAGTGAAAAATAAGTTTAAACAGTATTTATCTGCGAAAATATATTTCAAAGAAAATGGTTTAAATACAATCAGGATATGATTGATTTCCTTTTTCTGTAGTAATTTCTGTTGGAAAAATATATGCGGTGATTATTACAAATAACTGGTTTGAAAAAATTAAATAATTTATGAAATATTTTGAGAAATAAAGACTTTTTTGTATTTTTGTATTTTTTGAGAAATAAAGACTTTTGTGTTTTTTTTTTGTACGATTATAAATACTATTACCACAATTATTTGAGATTATATATATATATATACTAGTGTGCAAAACATAAGTAAAAATGTGAAATTTACGCAGGTAGCTATGAAATTGCAGAAACGGGGTTATTGTGATCAGTACAATGAACACGCAATTTAGTAGAAAGGTGATGCTTGTGCAAATGTCAGGAACAAAGCGTCATAGGCGACGTGAGTGTACGCGAAACGCGTACAGCGCAAGACTACGAGGAAAGGAAGTACGGAGGTGCAATTATAAACATTCGCTGAAAGTGCAAGTGAGTTCTTTCGTGAAATACGGCTAGAAGAAATAACCTCGATGACTTGACACTTGGAAGAATGATCGGAAAATTCGAGGAGAGATACAGTTTGACCAGTGAAACTAAAGAGTTCGGAATCAACAAAAGTGTTGTTTCGTGCACTTGGAAAGCCTTTCAAACCATAGATACAGCTGATAGAAAGGTTTGTGGGAGCTGCCCTTAGAAACTAAATGCAGTAATTGACCGATATATCATTGTGCAGGCGAAAAGAGCACGCTACCAGTCAGCAAGCGCCCCTGTCAGCAACTGTCCATAGCAACAGGGAGACAAATGTCGCGATTTATTGTGGCCAGATGCCTTCACAATCGTGGCCTATTCTCCCACCGTGCTGAACGCTGCATCCCTTTGAAAGTTAACCATCGGTGGCACCATTTACAATTATGTAAGGAGCACACAAACTGAACATTTCACCAATGGAGTCGTGTCCATTGAGTCTCTTTACTGATGAGAATCGTTTCAGTGCCAACTCTCAACACCAGTTGATTTAGAGAGAGGTCGGGACATGGGTTCTTCATAGTAACATTACGAAAAGAGACGACTGCGGTGATCCTAGAGTTGGCGTCGAGGAGGCATTATGCTGAACGTTCGAACTGAGCTCAGCGTTTTCGACAGAGGTTCTGTAAACGGAGATCGCAATTTTAAGGAGGTGATCCTTCCCCATATGCGTCTGTACCGAGGTGCTATAGGACCAGACTTCGTTTTTATGGATGACGATGCGTGGCCACATGGGACTTCTGATATTCAGCAGCTACTGGAAAATGAAGATATCACTCGAATGGTCTGGCCAGCATTCTCTTCTGATTTAAATACCATAGAACACGTTTGGGATGATATGGGGAGACGCCTTGCGGCACTATTGCATCCTCTGGGAACACCCAACAACTAAAACAGTTGCTGCTTGAGGAATGGGCACTCTTATTTCAAGAATTGTTAGACAATCTGATGCTGAGTATGGAGGTGCGAAGCAACCATTGTAGTAAGGGAAGGGCATATCCCATACTAAGGAACATATTCTTGTTGTTCTTCCTCTTGGACAGACAATCATGGGTAGCAAAATTATGAGATCAATAAAGTCTTTTCTTTTTGTTTGATTCCATACTATATGCATTGTATTCATTTTTGCATAACTATGCTTTTGTCGTCGTTTAAGTACAAAATTCTGTCTCTGAAATATATATAGTTGCAAACCTGGATTAGTGCTTTCAAGAACGGTTAACATTGTTTCCCAGCACATTTTACGATCAGCCCTGTGGGTGCTGATCGAGTGCAGTCTCAGAGCTTGGTTACCATTTGGCGACAAAATCGATATTACTGGAAATTTCGAGACTTTTAGCGATTCATCCAACAGGAACAAAGCCAGATTGGTCCACTAACCTTCTCGGCCGGCCCCCTGGGAACTATAGATGGCGACAGTCTCAAGCTACAATGAATAATAGTAGTCTTGTACGAAATTGTAGATAATCGGACTCGTATATAGAGTCGTCGAGAGGAAACGAAGCAACTTCGGTTGCTCAACTGAACTGTGTGCCGAGTCCTGTTTTTCATTGGGAATACGGCAGTGAGTCCTATGAGCAGCCAGTCGTGTAGTAGTCTGTCGGCAGCTAAAGTGGGGAAGTGGAGAATTACAGCCGTTTGGAGAGACCATCGAGTGAAGCTACGAAGATTCCCTTTCCTGCTGAATTCTGACTGGCCACTTTGTGTGTTTTGGCTGTTATTACTACCGATTACGACTTGTGTGCTTCTGTTTATTGTAGCGTGCTGTTGTGTTGCTTGTCTTCGTCTCGGCTGTATATATTTGTAGTCTGTATACTCGTGTCCTTTGTATTAATAAACGTTGTGGTTGTATTCTATTAAATGACTGTTTATTTTTGCATCGAACATCAAATCTTAAAACAACCCCAACGGAAGTAGTAAATCCGTAACAATATCTTCAATGTTCATTTTCTTGTCTTTCATTCTTCACATCATAAAAGTATCAAATCGTTACTAGATATCAAGTCCCTTTCTTCAAACGTAATTTTTAATGTGTATGAACACCGCATAGCAGATTCTTTTAAAATGTTCCTGATGACCTGTATTAGGACGAGAGAGGTTGCTACCACATTCTTAGATTTAAAACATTTACTGTCATATAAATAACTTTTCCAAATGCATGAAAAAAACTACGAAAGCCTGTCCTTGTTTGGGGGTTTTCAATATTATAGAAGCCTGTTTCTATTTATCCCATGATGAAAATTGCCTGGGGAACTTAGAATATTATCCTGTTTGTTAGGAAAATTCCAAAGACGAAACTGAATCGCATCGATAACTGTCATATCCTTCAGATCCAAGAAATCCATAACTTTGGAATTTACCTTGCAAATAAATAATGCAGAGAATTACTGATGACACATAAAAGTGTTGTGATTTCATTTTAAAAAATTGTAACTAAAAAAATAATTCTGAAAAAAATGAGAAAATATTGTTTTTCTTTCTTAAGAGCACATAAAGTAGTCGAAAGTCCAGATTACTACTCTTCCCAATTATCCTTTTTTATCTGTCTAGCAACTGATAATAGCCTTACAAAATATTTATAATTTTCTTTTGTATCACTTTATTGCAAGCCATAATTATCTGTAGTTTTTTTTTATATTTACAGCATACATAATTAATCTTTACATAATTTAATATTATCTTTACATTCTAAAATCAAGAATATAACATACGAAAAATGCAAGCTATTATATTTATTTAATATTATCATTACCATTAAAAGCAGAATGAAGGAAACAAAGAGTTAAACATTTGCTATTTTCAAATACTTTATAGAACTTCATGCTCGTTTCCATCCGAAATTGTATCTAAAGCCATTAATTTTCTTATTAATTTCTTTCAATTCTTATTCAGATGTTCATAGAGTTTTAGAAGTCTTAAAATATCCATATGATTTTGATTTTTATTATTTAGGACTGTTAACTATTTGATAATTTTAATAAATAAATCGAAATAAAAATTGTAACATTTTGTGAGCTGATACATATATCCTATAGTGCAATATTTTATAGCATATTAAATTAGATTAAATGCATAGTTATTGCTTACTACTTCATTCTGTGACCAACCTATTCATCCCTCATATTAATAAAAATAAATTAGCTATATCACCCATCTGCAAAAATTTTAAACTGTGGTATTTTTAGCAGGATCAAAGCATTATTTGATACAAAAGATCAATAATTGAATAACAAAAAATAGTACCAATGAAATGCATTAATATATGAATATATTTTGAAACATAAAAAAAAATCTAAAGGAATTAAAAATTTCGCAATAAATTAAGCTTATATTTGAACTCTTGCATTAAAAACATACAAGACAAAGGAGCTATTAAAAATATTAAAAAATAAAATTTAAATTTTCTATTAAAGCTTTGATTTATTTAGATTGAAATCTTATCTTATTTTTCCCATGAATAATTCTAATGAAAATTTTAACAGTTATACATTTTTTAACAATTGCAAAAGGAATATACAAGCTAACAGCAACACTTAAATAAACGACATTAAAGTCAGCGAATATTAGTTTGCAGCCAGTGAAAGGAGAAAATAGAAAGTGAATTTATTAGAAATAATAGAGAAATAAAAGTTGTAAAATTTATTAGATTTTAATTGAAAAACCTTTAGAATAAATAAAAATTTTATTTTTGAATATCGAATTATGGAAAAAAGAACACAGAACTAAAATTACATTGAGGTATAAAAATCTAATTGAATTTTTTTCAATAGAAGGTGGTATTTACATTTTGAAAATTCGAGGCAAAATAATTATAGCAATAAAATTAGAATCCTTAAGATGATAATTTATTATTCAATCAGTATGCAAATACAGATTACTGTTAAATATTATTAAGCATTTTTTGATTCGAAGGAATTTAATAGTTAGTAGAAATAGTTATTAGATACACTTAGTTATTTAATATGATCATCCTATTAATAGAAGGAAATAATATTCTTTAACTATGAAATGTTTAATGGAACTTTGATTGATGTATTTGTATTCAGTATTCTAACGTTATTAATTTCTATATATTATTAAGTTTCTACTAATCTTCATTAAAAATATCGTTTTTAGCATTACGTATAAACATTAATAATTTTCTCTTTTGGTGAATTAAAATGTATTTTTAAATTTTTGGAACAAATTCCAACTGGCATGACATTTACAAGCATGACACAAAAGAGTAAATAATTGAAAATAACTATAACTATCTCTTTTTAATTTCTCAAAAGTCTGCAACACATTTTCTAAACTTACATTTGTTATTTGAATATGCTTTTATAATTTTTTGTTGTGTCTGTTTAAAAAGATCTTAAGCTGAAAGCATTATTGATTTCTATTAGCATTACTCATTTATATTTGTTGGAAATCAGTGCTATAATTCGTAAACAATAACAGTTAAATATATCAGAAATTGCTTTTTCTTTTTGTATATATCTTTTTGTACATATCATTGGGAAAATTTTGATCCTATTAAATTATTTGCATTAGTTTTGAAATGCATTAATTTTTTGCATTAAATTGAAATTTTCATTATTCATTTAAAAAATCCAACATTTATTTTTTAAAACGTATTCTTTAATGATAGAAATTAAGTTTTTAGACAAATTTTTCTAGCTTCAATAAACCATAAAAATGTCTTATGTATAATTTTAAATGTTGTTTCAATATTAAAATATTTTCAAATATTCTTAATTCTTTACGCAGATATTCAATTAATTGATACTCTTGCATTGCAGAAAGTTAAGATAATTTCCTAATGCGTTTAACTTTTAATTTCCTTCGTCAGTTTTCTTTGATGATAACGAAATTTGAATTAAAAAATATCCAATTAAATCCACACATTGTAATTCATAATCTTTTATTTTTTGCACGTTTTCACTCCGTAAACATGCTTCTAAATCAAAATCAGTTAACAAGCAGAACCGACACTTGTCACTTGGTGCAAGAGTTTGATAAAACGTGTCTACAATACAAAACCCTCAACAAGGCTAATTAATTCCCTCTTATTCTTGCAAAGGACAACGTAATTCGTATTTTTCCTAAGCAGAATTGTTCCTGTCACGCATAGAATTTCCTACTTCCTTCAGCGTTTTCAAAAAGAAGTAAACCACTTCAAAAAATGTAATTAAAAAGATCCTTACTGTGCAAAAGCGACAATTGCGCAATTTAATCGTTCCACAGAGGAAACGAAAAAAAAAGGAGTTAATGTTCACATTGATTCATCTATCATTTTACTTGATGGATCATACATCAAGATCTGGAGATGGATGAAACTGACTGTTAGCGCATCACAGAAAGAGACGAAATAATGATACTTTCAAAGAGTGTATAATTTGTTTATGAAGAATTCATCATTAACTCATATATATATTATTAATTCACACTCATTTTGGAGAGACATTTTATTTTTATCGAGTTCCTCAAAATTGTCAGTATGATAAGGGCTATAGATAAAGCCTAAAATTTGAACTTTCTTATTCAGCACATGCCTGCACGCAACTGGCAACTCTTATACGTCCGAAACATCATAAAAGCTTGTTAAAAGTTTGATAAAAATATATCTAAAAGAAATACATACTTATTGAAAAGGACAATATTAGGCATTTTTACGAATCATTTACCTTAAGAGTTATGAAATTTTTTATGCACATGTATAAAAATATAAATACGTCATATTTCTTTTAAAAAACATTTTAGAACAAAATATTATTTTTTTTAAAATTTAAAAAGTATTTAATTTTATAAAATTTTAATATTCCAGGCGACACGATATTTAATCTTTTCTATTACTTTTTCCTTATAACCAAACATAAATTAATCTGGAATAAAATTATGTATAATTTTATAATTCCAATTAAATAATAATTTTTTAGAAATATTCATATGTCTGTCCACTTAAAGAATGTTCATAAGAATTTCAAGTTTTTCAGAACTAAAATTTCTTTTTAATTATCTAAAAAAAACCGAAATATAAAATGCATACCCTATTTTCCTTTAATGTGTATCCGCATTTATTATTAATTCTATTCAATTTCTTCAAAAACTAAGTCACCTGGAACCTTTCAAAGATAATTCAATCTAATTACAATATCATTGTGAGGAAAATAATTAAAATGTTAGTATTTTTTTCTGGACCTGTGTAATATTCATTTTTTAAGAATATATCTTATAAAAGTTTAGTTGAATATAAACATATATTTTGGTGAGGAAACGATAAAAACAAAGATTCATGTTTCTGTCTGTTTTTGCTTATTTCTAAGTCCCCTGTCCCCTTCACACAAAATAATCGCAGAAAATTTTTTCACATGACAAAATATAAAGAAAAAAAATAATGGCAAGCATTAAAAAATTAAATAAATGCTTTTTATTTACACGAAATATAGAGTTTCAACAATTTTAACAAAATAAGGAATAATTCAAATGTAAAGCTTTATATTGATTCAAGAAAATTAATACTAAGCACTTTATTATATGTATGTTTCTCTTAAGTTGATATTTTTCTAAAGATTAGTGAGATATTGAATATATTTATACTCATCATATTTACATAAAAACCAATGTCAAAACTTCATTGATTTAAAATAATGTATATTTAATTACAATAACGCTTTATAACTGAAAATAGAGCGTTTCATAAACAATAAATTTCCCAAAATTCCTTTTAAGAAAAGTTTTTACGAAATTAAAATATTTAAAGTTTGAGATCATTATTTTGAACAAACGAGTTTTCTTTCTTAAAATAGATTAATTAAGAACTGGAGATCTTAAAGTTTTACTTCTTTTTAATTAATGATTCAGATTTAATTTCTTAATGAAAGAAGTATTTTTATTAACATTATCCAAAAAAATGAGACTTTTTTCTACTCAAACATTCATTATTAATTCTATGATTATTCAATAAATCAGAAAAGTTGAGAGCAATTAATAAATTGAAAACTTCATGTGATTTTGTTCCAAATTTCTAAGAGAGAATGAAACTAAATAAAACTTTTACACTAAACCTCTTTTCAAATAACTAGTTATTTTTCAATTGGTGCAATATCGAGTTATTTACTTAAGATCTGATAGATTTAGATAATTTTTGTTTTCGCATTCAGAAATAAGGTTTGCTTTTCATTTTTTTATTCATTTTGTGTTGATCATTTTGTTATTTTTATATCACGTTTAACCAGTCTAATTTGCATAACATTTGTTTTCGCTATAATGTTCTTATTAAATTAAATTTCTCTTATGCATAATTTTCTTTGTTTAAAAAAAAGTCAAAGTTAATTAAATAATATAGAATAACGGTTTAAAAAAATCACTAAAGATGTTAGCAGAAAATTTCAGAAATATCTTATAAATTGAGTTTATGTGGGTTAAATCAACAAACGCTTAATACTCCCAGTAATTTTACTAAAAACTTCTATAATTTTCATGCTAAAATATGAAGGTGTTGAATTAAAATTAAAATCGCATCATTACTTTAAACCTAGATCTGAAAGAAATAAACTTTTTAATCTTTTCTCTACAAAAGTTTTATTCAGCTTCTGAATAATTATTTACGTTTAATACATATAATTTTGAAGTTGGATGTGATATAATTTGGCAATGAATTATAGTAAGGGATTTTTATCTTGAGAAAAGTATTGTTTCCTCTATATTAATTTCTGATATTTTACGTTAATAGAAAAAATAAATTTTTGCTACAAAATTTTGTTAATATTTTTTTTAATGCATGAATAAAAGAAACTAGTAGATTTAAAGTATGTATTTTTCTATATTCATATAAGTTACTTATAAGTCATTTTAAAACTTATTCATCACCTTTATCTTTTGTTTAAAAATAGAAGGATAGTGTAAGAAAATTAGACTAAGTATCTAATTTTTAACAAAATGAATTTTCTTTTAGTACTAAAAGTAGAAATTTTTAACAAAATATCCTGATAAATTAAAAATGTTAAACTTTGAAGATTGCTGAGAAGTGTTTTAAACGAAACAGAATTTTAAGCATATTTTTAATATAAATTTAATGAATATTAAAGGCATTTATATCTAGCGAAGTTCATGATGATTTTGATTTTTTAAGTATTATTTTTATAATATCAACTCTTCCTTGATTTTATTTTTTATATATAAATTTTGAAGCATTTTATAATATATTATTATAGAATTTTTTTTTTAATATTGCAATTAGTTTCCCAAATCTATTACCGGGATGCGCCTCTAACCGTGAATAGAAAAATTTAACTAACACTAATTAATTAAATGGTAATCAAGTTTTGAAAATATTAAATTTTTTTCATTGAATCTATCCAAATGTACAAAATTTCAAAACTGCTCGCCGCGTTGAAAACAAGTAATTTTCCATACGCGCTGAATTTATTATTACAATTATCAGAAGAATAAATGTTTGCAAAGGTTACTTATATTAATTTCTTACATGACTCTATTTTATCACCATAACGATAAAGAAGCATAACGACAGTTAAATATATAGTATATCTAAGCAAAGAGTATAAAACCGGATTAATTAATAAACACTTCGTTTTAAAGACAAACACATTCTTTATATTCATTTAACAATAAAATAGTCGCTGATTTATCAAGATATTTGGTCATGTTATAACAGTTTTAAAGGCATATATAATTAACAAAAGATAAACGTAGGTCTAGATATAACATGTTTCTCGTTATAAACTTTCATAATTACGAAAGGATTCCACTCTTTTTTTTTTTTTTGAATATTTATATTTTTTTTATCTGATACAACGAAGCAAAAATTTAAACCCGTAAAATGATTTAAACGATTTGATTTTAATCAATTGTTTCATTTATTATATAAACAAAAAAAAAATGAAAGCTCTAGTTACAACGAGACCTTGGTATTGCAAATACTTTATTCATATGTTGTGCTTGTATAAAAATGCATATTGGTATATGTTTAAAATGCTATTAATTGAAAGTAAATTTTAAATTATTGATGTGAATATGATGAATTTTGTTCTGTTCAAGAGAAGTCAGATAGTAAAGGGGAACAATAAAAATGGTGCTGAGATTACCATCTGTGGATATAAGAATAATTCAAAGAATTTTAAGAGATGGGGAAAATTTTACTATAATAAGAAGGTGGAAATATTTACCTAGCAAAAGTTTGTTCGTATTTCGTAAATATACTATTGAATAAACCAGCATTTTTCATAAAAACACCTACTAATTGATTTTAATTAAAAAACTTTTTCAAACTTTTAAAACTTTTTTTTAAAAAAAATTGCGAAAATGATGCTTTGAATAATTTCATAAGGCTACTGTGATTCTCATCCAAGAGACATAAGTTTATGATGGAGAGAGAAATAATACGTTTATTGGAGAGAGTTAAGACGTTTTAGAGACACCAATCCCGCTGGTTTAGAAATTAATTTTGTTTGAGGGAATTGGCATACAGTGAATCATATTTTTTGAAAATTATAAAAATCCAAAACATGATTTAATATTAAAACTCAAACTAAAATTTTGATGAAATTTTTTAAATCATTCACAATGTGAAAAATACAATTTCCACAACTGCATGTTGTCTTCGTTAGCATGCGGTTTATAGATATCAATTATTTTCGGAAGTAAAGAAGCTTTGAAGGAAAATCGTCTGAAAATAATTTATAATGATAAAAATATTTTAAGTGCCCTTTGTTATCAATTAATGATTTCTGTGCTTTTGTCGAAAACGATAGAAGCATTGAATATGAGACTTATTCTTTACAAGAGATCACTGCTAGTGATTAGTGGATTTATTTACATATTTGAAAAAGATTTGGATAATCAGGCGTTATATGTGATTCAAGAATTAAAAATATGTTTATTGTAAAATGCAATAAGCATTTATTATACTAGATTCAAATTCTCATAAAATGTATGGAAGTTTCTTTACATCTATTAAATTCTTATAATTATCTATATATTTTTCATAATTCTTTTTTGTTTAGAAAAGTTGAGTATTACATTTATTACATAATTACATTTATTTCATAAATGCTATATTACTTTTAAAGCAAGCCTTAAATTTTCTGAAGAATTTTCATAACAAGGGCGAACTATATCAATGAATGAAGAAAATAATTTTTCAATAAAACAGCTCAATAATGTATTTGACGATCGCCATTTCTCCTTAAGTAGCGAAGAAGAGGATTTAGGTTTCTTTAAAAATAATACATTAAGGCTGTCTTGATAAGAATGCCTTAATTTTTCAATAAAAAGAAATAAAAGAAAGCATATATATTTTAATAATACGCAGGTGTCCAACTATTAAAGCAATACAATTTCTATAAAAATACATAAAATAAATAATCTCCTGTAATAATAAATATATTCCTGAGAAAATACATTTTACGAATTCCTATCACATTCGATATTATAATATTTATGGTTACATCACCATAATAATTCCATTTTGGTCACAAAAGAAGTCATAAATATTAACGACGGACTAATGCCTGTGGGATAAACATTGATTTCAGAGTCAACACATCTTATGTCATAGATTGCATTCTGGAAAATTCGTAAAGTAGTTACATATTTTGTCTGCCTCTACTCCCTGTTCACGTATGTATAAAATTCCTACGCTTTTAAAAAATAGGTATTGCTCATTCTACGGCTTTCATCAATAAGGTTAAATTTGATCCTTCCTCTCCCCATTTCTGATTTCAAATGCAAGACAATTACCATATGTTCATGCTGCTCACTTTTATTGAAATATTTATGGCAAAAGTGACGCAAATGAGAAAAATTAAAAACCCTTTACAGCTGTGTTGAATTAGATTGTATTGAAATTGTTTTTCTCATATTTATATAATTTATTTTTCAAAGCATCGTTTTGTAAAGATGGATTGTGAATGGCACAATTTTGGAAAATGCGATGAACTTAGAAAAATAATGTGTTAATGATTTTCATGATTTTGGAAATGACATGTTTAATCTATTAAGAATTGCACTTTTAACTCTTACTTTATAAAGTTTTTAAAAAATGCATTCAAGTTCACTTAATATATTATTTTATTATATTTTTAAAACAGCAAATATATTGGTACTTTAAACAGAAATCAGCCAAACCTGACTTCTGATAGCAAGATTGAATACGATTAGTAATCATTATAAAATGTACAATTTCGAATAACTTTCTGCGTAATGTGTATGGAATACTTGATACTACTTGATGTTTGAAAACTCTTTTAACTATTTTACATCTGGCTTTGATTTTTAGTGTAAATTTACATATAATTTATCTGCTTTATTGCGTTCATTAATATTTTCTTTTTGGACTGTAAAGAAAAATTTAAATGATTTCTACTGCAAAAAATATGTTTTTTTTGTTAATGTTAACAGTTGCTTGAGGTAATTTATTTATTTATTTATCTCCTCACTTCCATTCACCAATACGGATGCAGCATTTTAAAAAGAGTACTGCTCAAAACATCGGCTCCAATGTTACTTATATGCAGATGTTTAAAAACAATATTCATTCAATATATATATATATATATATATATATATATATATATATATATATATATATATATACATATATATATATATATATATATATATATATATATATATATATATATATATATATATATATATATATATATATATATATATGTATATATATATATAAGAATTGAAAATAATATATACGGCAAACTATATATATATATATATATATATATTGTATGCTTATGATTTAGGTTTTTTGTTAACATATTTACGAACATGTAATAAAATGATTAAAAAATCCTAGGAAAAAAAAGAAAAAGACCTTGGAAAAATGAAATGGTATTTTTAATTGAGAGTTTCTTAATTATGACGTATATAATTAAATTAAGTAAAACCAAAATTTCAAGTATATTCCTTAAGTAGTTTATCAAAAGTCCTTCAGAAATATTTTGCATATTTGATTAAATATACTAACTAACTAATTAAACAACATAGAAGGAATAATTTCTGATTGCATTATTTATGACTAAAGTACATAAAATCCCTCGAATAAAAAGAATAAATTGCAGTAAATTCTGATGATTCACTCTTTAGAATTTTTTTTAAATATTATGTATTTAAAACAATCAATATGTTGAACTTTGCGGAGCTTATTAAGTGAAATATATGAAAATATTTCTCATGCCGAATATTTTTATAAAATTGAATTAAGAAGTAATTAAAAATTATTCAATATTTATTTTTTACAAAGAATTTTAAGTTAAACACGTACAATATAGCCAAATCCTTTCAATTTAATCTTCGAACCAAATTTTTCTTGGCAAAGAATTCTTGAAAATAGGAGATCTGACCGTATGCATAAGAGTTCAAACGTTTTTGCTCGATATTCTGTATTTATATTCCATATATCAAATATCTGTACAGAAGTTAATTAAAAAACAATTTTTTTGAATATTTTTTAAATATTTTTTCGAATTTTTTAAACATTTTTTTTTTTTTTTGAAAATCAATGAAACATCATATCTGAATTTAATTTCATCATTTTCCGAGACAACACGCCAAGCAATTCACACATTTCAAGATAAATTTAATTAAAGTCACTTTCTTTAGCTTAGCAAAAATTAGAATTTTTTCATTTTAAATATTTTTATAACTTTTAATCTTTAATTTATAATCCAATTTTATTAAAGTAAAATAATTTTAAAACCATTTTAAAGGTATTTAATGGAATCTTAAAATCATATTCAATGCCAGTTTACACCATTATATTTTTATTAAATTTTGAAAAAAATATAATGAATAAGTGTATTGTTGTCATGAATGTGCAAGTGCATAGAAATTTTGAGTTTTATTATTTCTATTTCAATAAAAAAACTGAAAAATACATTAAACGATTTCATCTTTAAAAATGTGAAACAAATTTAATAAAAATATGCATTGAAATAAAAATCTTCAGAATCATAAAAAAACTGAAAATGCAAGAACCACCGCATAAAACATGAAACAAGCATTTATTATGATTAGAGCCGGAAGTAAGCAAATGACAAAATATTTTGCCAATATTCTAGACAATCATCTCTTTTCTAAAATGACGTATCTAGCATACATAAAGATAACATGAAAATTTTTCGACGTTTTTTTTTTTTAACAGATGAGTTTTAAAAAAATAGGTTAATTAAATCTAAATTATTAAAAATAGGCTACAGTGAATTTTCTTAATTAAATCTTGTAAAGTTCTCGCTTGTAGAAAAAAATTAGAAGCGTATTCTCTTATTCCCAATTCTTTCAAGTGAATATCAAACTCATGAATATATATGGTTAAAAAAGTTTAGTAACTTTTGCCTTCAAACTTTAATTAAATGAAAGGCCATGGAGGAATTTCACATCATCAATAATTGGATAGGAAAAAAATACTTCTCGGTACTTAATTTTGTTGAATATCATCATCAATTTTTGTTATGATTTAAAATATTCTTTCTAAAAAATTACAAAAATTGTAACTACTGATTTTTTTTCTTTTTAAAAAAATAATTCATCATAAATATTTAATTAACTTTATATTGCATTAAAATTGTTTTATTAAATTAAATAATAAAAAGTTTTTATTAATATTATTTAACATAGAACATTTTTATTAATTAAGGTTAAATAATTAGCGGAGTCATATTGTCACTTAAAAATTAAAATGGCATTGGTAATGATGTAATGTAAAGGTATATTTTTTTTCTTTAAAAATAAAATATTCCAAAATTGTTTGAATAATTTAAACTATAACTATTTTCTACAATTTTGATTTGAAAATGCCTTTTTTATTTTATTTATTATTTTTTGTATTTTTTTTTTCTTAATGCCAAGCATTAATGAAGGCATCTCCGTAAATACAATTTTTTTTTATACTTCAGTGGTACCACTGCTAATGCGTTAAATTTTTCCTTGTATTGCATTTTTTTCTAGAGCCATGTTTCGTTAAAAATGTTTCCGCTTCATACATAAATTAATAATATAAAATTCAGAAAGATTGCAGATTTTTTAATTAATTTTAACCAACATAAATTTATTTCTAATTTTCTTATTATTGTAAATTTATTTTTATAATTTTTATTGTTCTTATATTAAGCATAAATATTTAATCTTTACCTCATCTCCAACCTCTTCTCCAACCAGTAATGTAAAAGCGTGAGATAAGAAATTGTTCCTTTAAAATTGTAATAAAATATTTTGATGAATGCCGAAATTTTTTACTCGTTCCAATTTTTTCATTAGAATAAATTCAACGATAGAATTAATACACCAGTTATAAACTATAGTTTCTTTACATAGTGAAAATCATGATTCGAAATGTCATTCGAATTTTTTTAATTCCACGCATTGTAATAGTGGTTAAGATATTGTTTTCCCTCTGACAATAATTTAAAACCTAGAAGTTTATTAAAAAACTATTTATCATGCAGTTTTAACAAAAAATGGTAAATGAGCAAATTTAAAAAAGATCATGGAGTTATTCTCATTTCTGTAACTACTTGATCTGAGATTGTAAAGAGAAAAAGAAATAAAATGAAGAGATACATCAAAAGATAGTCAAAATTTAAAAGAGAGGCGAAATCGCTTATAAGTTCAGAAAAAAATGAAACTAATAAAAAAAAACCCATTTTTTTCTTCTACAATATAGATTTAATGTTTCTCAAAGTAAAATACGTTTTGAAAGTCTACAAATTTACTCATTTTGTTGTTTTATTTAAATTATTTATTACTATACATTATTCTATTTGCTCATATATTTTCGATATTACTTTTTCAATCTTTGATAGAAATTTCATATTGATAATTAAAATGTTTATGCAAGTATTTTAAGTATAAGAATATCATTTTTTCTGAATAATGCTTTATGACATTATCTCCATTTTAAGATACTCCTTGAGCTTCTGAATCATTTCCTCTATGCTGCATTGATGTATATTGATAACTTTTGGCATAATAAATCAAACAAGAACTTTTTTTATTAATTTTTTCATTTACTGTTATTTTTAAAGCAAATGAATTAATGGTAGATAAAAAAAGAATTTTAATATTAATTATGTTAAACATGCAAAACCTGGCAAAAAAATCTATTATTTGAAAGAATCTCGAAAACAAAATCTAAAATCTTTATTGCTTTTGAAACATTTTGTTGTTTTACAAAGTTTTAAAGCCTTTTATAAATTTCCAGAAGAATCGGAACGATTCCAATTAATTTTTCTGTAGATATTTTTGAACGTAACAATCGTATCATACATTATCATGCAAATAAAATATGTACAGTAATAATGTTGTACATAATAATTTATTCTATTATAAATAAATTATGTAAAGTAACTTAAGAATTTTAAGCTTTATTTAAAAATCAAATACATCTTTAAAATGAAACATGAATCGCTCATCATTTTGCATTATCCTACCATTCATTGTCACACGATTAAATTAAAATATGTAATTAATAAAACATTTGATAATTTCGAAATTTTAAATAAAGTTTTCAAAAATCAATTTTTTTAGCTTCCATTTTTTTTAATTATATGTCATTTACAATTGAAAGACATAATCAATTTTTAATTACTTGTGATATCTATTTTACATTAATCAATGATCAGTTTATCGAAGTTTGTAAACTGATATTAGAATAATTATCGTTTTATTGTAAACTGATATCAGAATAATTATCGTTTTATTGTAAACTGATATCAGAATAATTATCGTTTATTGTAAACTGATATCAGAATAATTATCGTTTTATTGTAAACTGATATCAGAATAATTATCGTTTTATTGTAAACTGATATCAGAATAATTATCGTTTTATTGTATTACTTTTATGGAAACTTCAGGTGAATTTCAATTAATTTGCTGTAGACATTATTTTATTCGGAAACTTTAGATTTTCTTAAGTTCTATAATACTATTATCAGAATGCTAAACAAAGGGTTATTTCCCTTCCATACTAATGCATACTTATACTTTCATGCTAATATATTTAACTTCACTTTTCCATGTATGTGTGTATCTTTTGTTACTGAAACAACATTTCGGCTTCACAAATAACTGTTTTAATACGTTTTATATTGTTTTTATTACACTTTTTATTACATTTTTCTCGCTATAAAATATTTTTTTACAGGAACTGCTACCGATTTTTTTAGAAAGGTTTCAGTGAACATAGAAGACCAACTGCTCTCTTATTGGGGATTAGTTCCGACAATACATCCCGGACATTTATGGTGTCATATCGATGCATATTGCAAATTGATAAAAATTCCATAGATAAAATTGCATGGGGAAATATTCAGTTGGTAATCACACTTTGTATTAAATTATTCTAAAGAAAACAAAATATGGAAAGAATTTAACATTTCGAGGAACCTTAAATGTTAAATTTAGTAACTTATTAACTCAGCAACTATATATTCGAAGTGGAACTAAACAGCACGTGTGACAATGAACAGCATAAAGTGAAAATATTTTTAATATGTGCTCCAACACCTAATATAACTGGATTGTATCATTACTTTCCGATCATGCTTTATGCCAAGTTTATTCTAATAATGTGAACACATTTTATTTACTTTTTTTTATTTTAACTTAGCTCATGTTTTGAAGTCCAAATGTGACACATTTTTTTAAAGCATTTCAATTTTGAAATCTGATAGGCTTTTCTATTCCTTATTGCAGTATGTCTTTTTGATATATTCAGATTTTAATTACGGATTAATCATATAATTGAATTTAATTTAAACTCAATATGAGTGGTGTTAACTTCCAATAAATTTTCAAAATATTGCTTTTAAAATTCCGCAGTATTTATAATTCATTACCTATCATTTAAAATGAGAATAGTTGTACTTTTTAGAGCAGTAATGAAACAACTTTTAATTTAATTGAATAGCATTTGTTTCATTTTCTACTAAATACAAAATATTAATAAAGTAAGTTTACTTCAGTAATTACTATCTTACAAATATATTTGCTTTATATCTTGCAAATATATTTGTATTAAATATTACAAAATTAATGACAATAAGGTAGACATTGAATAATTAATTGCTTTTAAAATTAACGACAGTAAGATATGCTTTGAATAATTAATTCACTTACTTCTTTTTAACATCTTTAAAATTTACAATATATAATATTAGTTGTATGTAAAAAGAAATATGTCGCAGATTCACTAAAATTAAAGGCTATGAAATACACATTTGAATAGAATATGTCTGTTTATATATTTTCATTTAAAAATTGCTTTTAAAGAAAACAAAACATTTTAAAATTATGAAGTAGACAACTGAATAGAATATTTACATATATATATATATATATATATATATATATATATATATATATATATATATATATATATTCTTTTAAAAATTGCCTTAAAAAACATGTTAAACATTTCAAAAATTAAATTTTACAAATTCAAAATTGATTATTTTGTTACTTCTTTAGAACTCCAATAGTAAGGTATATCTTGAGAACAGATGTAGTTAATTTTGTAAAATAGTTTACATGTTAATTAATTTTTTGTAATTTTGTTTCTTTTCATAAAACAAATTTGAGGAAATATTACAGAGATATAAAACTCTTACTTCATGTTTATCACAATATGTTAGATTTAAAATTGAGAAACAGAAATGTTTTTATATTGGTATTATACAATTTTTATCACTATAGAAGTAAAACCTTATTACAAAAGTAATGCTTAGAACAGTCATTAAATCAGAAAGAAAAAAATCTAGAATTTTAATTTCATACAAATAAATTACGTTTATGACTTTTCAAAATATAACTAAGAACACTAAACTAATCAGTCTTCAGAAGTAATTTGCTCAGAATTAATTACTTTCTAAAGAAAGTATCAAGAACTTTAAAAAATATCATTTGCTGTATTACACAAAATAATAGAAATCACCAGCAAAAAGGAGACATTCAGAAAATTTGAAAATGCATCAGAAATATTTAATAAATCAAACATTTCTTGAAAGAGATTGCATTCACACATGTGCGAACGAAACAATATGGGCAAGTGAACCATAGCTGATAATAGTTATGAAATTTTTGAAAACTGAACAAATAATAAATAGTAATCAAATAATCAAAGTAATCGAATCAATCAAATAATTTAAGTCAAACAGAGAAGAATTTTATAAACTGCTAACGCATTAGCCAAAATATCTCTAATCACATTCGCAATTTCCAGCATTTAATTTGATGGTGATTTGATATTTTATTTTGTTAATTGAGCATCTTTTTAGTCAGTTTTCCCTTAAAAAATACCGATATTACGAGGAATATCATAAAAAATAATTAAATGCTGTTTAACTACAGAAAGTTCTTCCACTAAAATAACGTTTGCTTATTGGAAATAATGCATATGCTTTCCATATGCATTATTTGTCCAAAATCTCCATTCCTCCAAAATTATGTCCAATAACGTACAGCTATTCTTTTACTTATTTATTATTCATACGTCAATGTCACTAGAAGAATCCACTAAGTAATAATAATATAACACATATATGTTATCAAACGCATTTTGCAGTAATCATAAGTCTAAATGGGAGCATATCCTAGCATTCTATTTGATTTGCCATTGAATATATCTAGCTGATATTCGATTTTTTTTATGAGATTTCATATTCATTTCATAGCATTTCAAGACAAACCAGAAGTGCATTTTTCTAAAGGAATTCTTTACTTTTCTTTAAAGTTTATGACATTTTGTTTGATGTTTGAACAGAATAAAAGGTTGTTATTGGTGGAAAGTGAGTTTGAGTAAAAGTTTAAAGTAGAAATAAAGGGAAAAAAATGTATGAAACTATGGAAAACGTTTTTAGAAAAACCTATGATTTCATTGAATAGAAAGGAAAGTCCACTAGAAGAAATATTTCTTGAAGAAATGAAAACTTCAAAAAGACAAAATAAAGGAAGATACTTTTATCTCGAAAAGCGGATTCTATATAGGCACCAATTTGGCCCTAATTTGGAAAGCCAGAAACGTTGTTTAAAATGAAAGGAAAAGTGAAAGAAAGCCCATCAAATCTGGAATCGATTTTGTCATTTTACTGCATGAAATAAATTTAAAGAATTTCGAGGCAATGCTTTAAATGACAACGTATTGGACTGAAAAAATATTCTGAATATATACATTAAATGGAGCATTTTTCTTTTCGTTTAAACATTCAGTATAGAGAAGACGTGTATGATTTTATGATCTAATGCAAAAATATGTTTTCAGTTTACAAATCTTTTAATTACTGAGTCTTCACAAACTGAAAATATTGCCTGACTATATTTTTAACATTTAAAATATATTCATCGCTACTTTTACAAAAAGTAAATTTTATATTTAAAAGGTTTTGCAAATTTGTTCTTGCTAAATGCCTTATATTTTCCATTTCTTCAGATAAAAATAAATTAGCAGACTTCCTGTTCAGCAAATATATTCTTGAATAAGAAATTAAATGAAAATTTTTATTTCAGTTGATCTCAATAACTTGCTGAATATTTGCAGGCTGAAAAGCCCAAAAGGTCTCATTCAAATATTTTTAATACACGAAGAGAAATATCCAGAATTCGAAATACATTTAGTAAATGTTTTAAAGTTTAATAAAGTGATATTTTAATTCGATTCTGGAAAATATGTTTACGATTTCTAAAATTTAAGTTATAATATTTATTCTTTTAAAAAACTGAGGGTCAATTTCGTGTTGTATAATTCATTAACTGTTAAAAAGATAACTATATTTCCAATTACATAAATGAAAAAAGCTACTTCTTCATGTCGTATTTTCTAAAGAATGGCAGAACTATAAGACTATTCAATTATTTTTTATCAATTTAATATTTATTCTTTGACAATTTTAAACTTTATAATTTCTTTTATTCTTATCAAATTAAATTTGAAGACATTTTGTATGGGCTTCTTTTTAATGCAATTCATTTTTACTTTTTAACAATTTCATAAAATCAAAAATTCTATTATAAATGTTATTGCATTACATTTTTAATCAAATTATCTTTTAATTAATGTATTTTTTGAGATCATATTCGAAAAGAAATATTAATTTGACAACATAATCTGAATACATCATTTTATTCTAAAATTAGTTTACAAATATATATAAATGCATTTTTTATAATGATAACAATTTAGTTAAAGAATTTAGTGAAAAATTGTATAAAAATTTATTATATTACTTTAATCTTGTTTTTTTGCTATTTTTATTAGTTTCCTCTCAGCTCAAACTTTACACTTAAGAATTGATGGTTTCTTTATATCGTGATTTCTTCAAAAAAATCTTGGAACAAAATGTCTCGGATAAAAGTTTTTCTATATAAGTTAAAGCTCCAAAAATTTGAAAAATGTGTCTGAGAGTTATAAAAAATTACATTTATTCAAATCGAGAAAGGAGAAATATTGGTAAATTTTCTCCAAATGTTGCTGTTAATTATTTTGAATCCAAAAAAATTGCTCCATATGTAGTAAGCTTTTAGTTTAAATGCAATCCAGGTATGGCTTGTTGATTTTTCAATAATCAAGTTTATTATAGTTTTTTTTATGTATATGAAGTATGAAATCCAGGCTAATTTTATACAGTTCTATCTTGTTTCTATATGTGGGCTATATATTTAAATTAAAGTTATTTTAATTCGTAAAAATATTACTAAATTGCTCACTAGTGAAATCAGAAAATTCGCTTCAAACAACCTATACACAGAATTTTTAAATTGAGTTTTAATATTCCGACCATAACAATTAGAAATAAGAGTTTTGTTTCTATAAATATTGAATAGCCCCCAAATTTCCGTTTGATGAAACTTCGGCGAACGCCCGAGACACCTGGATATTATTGCGAAGTCTCTCTCCCCTTGTTAAGTGTGATTGACTGAATATGCATGACGCATGCCAGAGAGTAGTTAGAGAAACTCGCTCATGCGTGTTTCAGAAAATGATGATTTTTTTTTAATTCTCAAAGGATAAGCGAGCGTACATGAGGCATTTGTTTAGTAGAAATCAGCAAAGTTTTTATATATCAACCTTTTTAGAAGGGGTCTGCAATTGCTATTTTTGAGAGTAAATGATTTTCTTATCTTCTATAAAGGAACTCTATAGATTTGTAGTATTCTGAGGTATCTGACTTCAGGAATGAGGAGATTAAATCAAAGTAATATTTGAAAAATTATCCTTTAAAATTTGAGTATAATCATTTTTAGAATATATAGATCTATAGACTCACAACTGTATCCTGTATGGATAATTCCTCATTAAAGAAATAAAATATTTTCAAAGGAAATTATTTTCTTCGGTATAGCCCAGAAAAGTTACTTGAAAACAACGAATAATTTTCCACCAAATTTGTTTTGATTTCACTTCTTCCATAAACAAACATTTTTGGCATTTTATTCCGTAGTTAAGTGTCAAAAGCAAATATTAGATTTTCTTTCTATATACGCATATTTATATATTAGAAATATATGTTGTTCTGTAAAAAAACTCTGTAGCAATTTCTTGCCTGAGAGAGAGACATAAAAAGTTTCCTATGTATTTATTAATTGCACTTTCCACACCAAAACCCTTTTCTGCTTTATCTTATTCTTGATCCATTTATTCGAGATAGTAAATTTTTTTAAACTTCTTTCACGGGATATAACTCTCTTGTGGCTCTATAAATTCGTTTCACTATCTTATTTTTCGAGTATAATAATCGCACCATATCTTCGAAAGGATAAAACCCGATATTTAGAAATAATTTTCAGTGATAATTTGGATAAAAAGCATAAAAACGGAATTGGTAGTTGATATAAAAAAAGGTATATATTTTCTAACTTTTTCTAATATAATATAGTTTTAACTGTAAAAAAAATATATGAAATCTATAAAGGATGGCGAGATAATATATTAACTTCCATTCAAGTAAAAGGAATGTTACGGCATTTTATTCTTTTATCTTAATAGCATTAACATCTATATTTTTACTCGAATATTTAAAAAAACACATTAGGAATAAAATTTTAATTTTGCTATTTCCAACTGCAATAAATGCACCTGGACGTAAATAATTAAAAAATAATATCCTGTTCAAATCCTTAATAAAGTATATGGACCTTCATAGCATTAATTGATGAATTCCAAAAAAATTGAGAAAAAATTTAACAAATTAAAAATTATTAAAAACGAAATATACACACAAAGATCTATTCAATAAAATAATCGACAAAGCTAAAAAATTGTTACGAAGTGGTTTAAATTGTTTCCATAAAAATTATAATGTTAAAAATATTGTCATTTTTAATATTTATTATTTTAAGGTAAATTTTAATGTTAATAAAAAATCTTCTGTGATTATGCTTTAGGAAATTTATAAAAAAATCACATTTAATAACAAACCAGATTACTGTGAAAATTCTGGTAGACTGAAATGCACTAAATAAAATATTTACTTTGGGGAAAAATAATAAATAAAGTTCTGTCATCTTCGTCAAAATATTCCCAAGACATACCCGTTCTAAGAGTCAAATACCGCTAATCTATTATAAATATTGAACAAAAGATACCGCTTTTAGGAAGATATCAACAATCATACCGAAAATATGCATAATAAATGGATAAAAAGAAAGGTGTTTTTTTAGCTTTCATTAGTATCATTTATGTTTAAACTTTCTTTATAGTAAACGGTAAAGTCATAACTGTATCTCCAAGAAAAGCTTGAGTTTCTGACTCTCTATTTGTGTAGAACCCCCTCATAAAATAGGGGACTCCAAAAACTGAAAGAGATACGGAAACAATTCAGAACTAATTATTTAAGATAAATTCAGATTTGTACATTCAGTTTCCACTCATAAAAGTATGTAAATACAAGTAAAATATATTTTAATATGATTACATTAATTACGTTTTTATATTTATATTACTTTCATTTCATGTATTTAAAGTTAATTTTGTAAAAATTTATCTTTATCTTGAAATTCTCTGAATATTTTACTTCCTATTAATTGATAATTACATTTTATTCTCTTAATTAAAATGGCATTCTTTCATTTCGAAATTATTTTTAATTCCTCTCAATATAATAATTAACTCCTAGTAAACAACCATAATTGTTCAGACAGCCGCTGATCTATATTTGTTAAATTATCATAAAATCAAAATTAATTTGATTTTAATTAAAAATTCATTAGAAGAAAATAAATCTTAATTGAATACAGTGTAGCAGATATGCCATTGAAACTATCGTGGGATATTTTGCAACAAATTATGAAATGTTGAAAATCATCGATATAAAAAGCTGGTTATCTTTTTTATAGCAATTCATTGAGAATCGTGAAGCTTTTGGGAAATTCTAACTAATGCTTTTCTGGTAATTTTTAAAAATATATTAAAAAACATTTACTTTATTAATGAATTATTCACGGATAATTTCGTAATAAATTACTTTGTTATTTTCAACGTTTTGAAAGAAAAGTAAATTTTACACTAATTCTCCCTTGCTAATTATTTCTGTTTCTTTTTTAAAATATAAAATGTAGAGATCAATTCATAATTAAGAAAATTCATGAAGTTTTAGTTTCAAATTGTATATCAGAAACAAACCTTAATTAGGTTTCGGAATGATTGAAACAAATGTCTTTTTGAATAATTAATTATTCATTGAAAGGTGAAGAACCTAAATTTAGTACTTGAAACGTGACAAATACAAACGTAATTATTTTTAGTTCGAAAAGAAGAGGGCTTTCATTTGGTAGATTAATTTTCGAAAGTCATTTATTTGTATTAAATAAATCTAATCTTTTAAATCTTAAAACAGCGATCGAGATTTATTTTAAAAGGAACAATAGATTAAATGCAAGGGGGAAAATTACAAAATATTCTTTAAAAAGTGAAAAACATAAATTTACTATTTGAATTTGACAAACAAAAATATAAGGATTTTTAGTTTTAAATGAAAAGGGTTTAGATTTCATAGATTAATATTCGAAATCCATTTATTTTGTTAAATAAATCTAAAACTAATTTAGCATTTCCATGTTGTCTTTGAAATAAAAATATGCTATTTATATTTTAAAGAAAATATGATTTTTTAGCAATTTACAGGAGTATGAAAAATTAGGTTTAAATAAAGTTATCCATATGAAGAATGAAGGTATAGTGGTAGAAAAACATTAGAATACCAGATATTTTACTCAAAGTGCATTTCTACTGACATTAGAGAATTGCATATTTCCTTTTAAAGAACAATATATTTGAAAGCTATTAACCCGTTTTGTTTGATTATGTTGGTGAATGACAATGACTTATAACCTTTGCATAGACAGTAGAAGATTCTTGATGATATCTGTAATGCAAATAAGTAAAATAGTAAAGGAATAATGAATTTAGGATTAATGTATATTCTCATGACACATAAATGTTTAAAAGAATTATTCATTTAATTAATAATTATTCTGTGAAATAAATTTCAGTAAACACCTTTTTAATATTAAGAATGTATTTATCGCTTTTTTTAATTTGTAAGTAACCTCCAAAGAGCGGAGATGTAGGTTTCTTTTGCTGCAAATCCTATCAATTTCCAGATAGGCCAAAACGTTTTATTTCGTCCTGCTCAGTTGCTTTCAAAAGGGAACAACCTAGTCTCCTTACTTTGAATTTTGCAATTGAAAACGAGAAAGACAATTTTTTTCTCTCCATTAATGACTTTCTTGATAATAACGGATAGCTAATGCTAAACTTTACAATAGACTCGTAGTGGTAGGAAAGAAGTAATATGAGTATCGTCGTAAATAAGTATGAGTCGGTCGTAATATGAATATGAGAAGTAATAATAGTTACGAATCGTTTTCATGATAGTAAGATCAAAGACTTACTTATCAGAAAACGATTAAAGTATAAAAGGTTTCAAGTCTCTTTCGATAACTTATGGAATAAAAGTCTTTCTTAAATCTTAAGTCAAGTCTTGGAAAATTTCATACTACTCCTCTTTCTATGCAAAACAAATCGTTTTTAATGACCATATATTATGAAAAGATACGTATAAACTTTCTTAAAATACATTGATTGACATCAAAGGGGAAAAAAAGCCTTGAAATCATTTTTTTTCTCCTTGTAAAAATAAAAATGACCTTTTTTTTTCTGCATCAAAGATCATCGATAGCAGAAATCCTCAGCTAGAAATCTCAATCTACAAAATAAAAATAAGCATCTTTTAAGAAGTCAAGAGTGATTTGTTGAAATTTATGTTTTGACATAAGAATGTCGTGGTTTTCATTATTCATCATCTTTCTTTGTTTTGCGGAATAAAACCTCGAAAGAAATTTCGTGTTTCATTACCTATGAAAAGATATTTTGATTGAAATTTTAAACTCGTTAAAATATAAATGCTTTTCGAATTTATATTTAGGCTAATCATAATTTATGATTATCGGAAATCTTAATGATTTTAAAGCATTATATGACTAATATTGAGACAATAAAAAGATACGATACTTTATTCAACTTCTCTTAACCCTTTAAAGAGCCATTTTATTATGTTAAAATATTTTGGGGCTTGAAATTAGAATAAGAAAAGGGATTCATTTAGCTTATTAGAAAAATTTAATTTAATTAATTAATAATTAAATATTAAATCAAGACGCATGATTTTGTGTAAAATAAAGAACTAAAGCATCCAAATTTCTGCCTGTATAAAAAAAAAATTTGATTTTGGTAATAAATTTGATAAAAAATAAATTTGATTGATAAATTTGGTGGGAAGCATGCTTCCCACGGCCCTAGAAAGGGTGAAATATTTTACAAAGAAATTTTATTTGGCTCAAGAAATATAGTCAAAATATTTATTTATTACAAATTAACTATATGTTATTATTTTACTCTGTAGTACGAAAATTATTTTATCATTCCATAATAAAAGTTCAATGAGAATATTTTATGCTTATATATAAAAATCCGTTCTTATATATTTTTCCATAAACCGTAATTCGTATTTTATTCTATCTTGTATTAATGCTTGTGACGCATTTATTCCATCTTAAACACTCTGAAAAAAATGGTAAATGAAACTGATTATTCGAGAAATTGATTTATATTATAACATAACTAATTGCCCCAAAGACATCACCAGAACTCTATTAAAAATCCTGCGCCATACCAAAAGAGGTACATTTGACACGCGACATTTGATGTAACGTGGACCAATCCTATATACACTACGAATCTTTAGTGATATCGGATTTCTAACTTACTGGAGTCATCCTTCCAGAAACCGATACTTTATCCCTAAGCCAACACAACAGATATTTCAAATGGAGTTAAGTCCATGTTATCGTGTCATTGAATAAAATATATCTGCCCGGGGCATTTAATTTTAAGTTATCCTTCGAGATTCTGAAGCTTCATTTCCGTATTTCTCATAAAAATTATAAAGATCCAAAAGAATTATTTCTTCGCTATTTTCCTTTTACAAACAAACAAAAAAAAATTGTTCGCAGATTTCTATAATAGATATTTCCATGAATGTATATTTCATGAGAGAAATTAAAATATTTTTAATTAAATCTTTTTTTTTTTGAATAAATGAAACAATTTTTAAATTGAAAACAGTAGAAAATCAGTTTTTGGTTCTTTATTTTCGGAAGTAGTTTTATAAAACGCCAAAAGCTTGAATTTTTTATAAATAAAAATTCTAACTAAAATTTCAAAACAAAATTCCTGGTGTACATTCTTACTTTCCAAAGTAGAGGACGGTTATAATTAAACTTCTCCTACAAAAAGCATCCTACAACGCAAACGGTTGAACGGATTGCAACTGAATTTGGTATATAGACTATACAAGAGATGCGCTCACGGAATTTCGATTTAAAAAAAATTAGCTCGAAAATGTCCACCAGAGCGCGTCTTTCCAGGTAAAACATTAAATTTAACTCAATAATATACCAAAACGGAATGCAGAAACAATATTAACAGTTATTGATTAGTTTCTGATCACCTTGTCATCATTAAGTAAAGATAAGGAAAAAATTACGGTACGCTGTTCGAGAAAAAAAATCAGTATGCAGAAAAAAAACAGATTAGGACGAAATTGCACAAGAGCAGTTGTTAATCGTGTCCAGAACGATGCGCAGAAAGTTGCTTCCAGCGATCACCTTCATTCAACTGCAGAACTTCAACTCGATGGACAGTGTGTTCAACAGCCGATCGTAACTGATCAGTTGTGATGCTTCGCACTTGAAGCGCTATAGAATTTCTAGAAATCAAACGAAAACATTATCAAAATTCGTCAATAAATTCCTGCAAGTAACAAATTATCATTTATAAAAGAAAAAAATTAACTACAATACCTGCCATTTTTATTAGAATATTAGAATCCATATAGAGCTTGTATATTATACAATACTGTATGATATTATTTTTTTTCTCCGTATTGTAATATATTGTTAAATATTGAACTATATAGTATCTCACAATATTGTAAAATAGTGAAACATAATATGTTACCGGGTTGTTTTAAGGTATTCCTTCAAATATAATCAAAAGCAGTATATTATACTTTAAAATTCTTTTTTTTTTGTTTTAAAGTCAATTGAAGCAACCTTCTTGTAACTTCCATACATCGAGTTTTGAATTTCCCTTCTTCTGGTAAAGATAATCAAGAAAATTCTCCTAAACTGAGAATGCCAAAAAGGAAATAAAGGTCACACTTTTAGCTTAGTAATCATGTACAAGATCATTCTTCATATTCATATTGTATTTGTTTTCTTGTAAATGGATATGCATACACCTGAATAAGCAAATAGATAGACATTCTACTCTTTTAGAAATTTCCTGTGAAATTCAATTCCGAGCTACAATCGCAATTGAAAGCTTACTCATATTCATCCGCCTAGTATAATACATTTCATAATCATAGCACCACATATACAGGAACGGACAAACCGATAATCAGAGCATTCGATGATGGATTTAGGCCCAAACGGGATACATTTATACAATTCTGGGAATTAAATCATGCCTTAAATCCCATCTACTTTGTATATTGTGTATGTGGTTTTATGTATACTGAAAGTATTGCTGACTTATTGAAATTTGATAATTTATTTTAAGTTTAGAGCAAAGTTCACGTCAAATCTATAATGTCTATATCTTTATGTTTTTGGGCAATCAGATTTATAAGCATAATGATTCAGAGAAATTTTTGTATAAGAAATAAGAGAAATATTGTAAGATAAATTTTTGTTATTCTTAGAAATGTAATGTATGGATAATCAAAAGTCGAATATTTTGACAGAGTTTAATTAATCATTTGCGGGAAAATAAAAATATACAATGATTCCATTGAATACATTTTAAAATAAATTAATTTTTAATATGTGGTATTGTTTCTAGAGATTCCATAAAAGGATATATTTTATTATTTGATTTTTCATTCTATCGAAAATAATCGGTGAAGTAAAAAAAAATGCTCATAAAATATTTAAATATTTATAGTAAAAATTAATTTTTAAATTTTTAAGGTAAAGCATAGTTCATATTTATGTTCTTAAAATCCATATTGCAATTTTTACACTTAATGTTAATTACTCGAGTTATATCATATATTAAAAGAAATATAGAAACAAAAAATAATTGTAAAATTGTATATTTTTTTTCAAAATTTTATAAATAAAAATAAATTTAAATATTTTTTTGATAATAAATAAAGAATAGTTAACTTTTTAAAATATTTTTCTTATTGACTTCTGCAAATAATAAATTCTCCAAAAAGCCAAAATAAAATTTTTTTTTTAAAAACTGCCCTTTAAGGAATTATTGAGAATTTTGAGGTTGAATGATTTCTCAACTGATTCACTGACTTCAGTGAATAAGTCTTTGAAAATAAATTGATTTACAAACTTCTGAAATTTGATTCCTTTTCTAATACTCATATAAATTTTTAAAGTGAAATAAATGGTGGCTTAACTTTTGAGAAGTGTTTAGAAAAATAAAATTCTCCTGTCAAATTTTATACAAAAATTAATTATTTTTAATCTTTTTTTCAAACGTCTCTTTTAAATGATTATCTCAAAGCATTACTTGTTAAAGTCACTATGAGTTGAGGCAAATCAAAATAAAAAGTAAAAAATCCGTTTGGAAGTGCAAATTCTTGGTGATAATTCTACCAAAATGTATATATTATTACATTAAACTAATATTAAAAAAAAGCAGTCTATGAACAATATGATGTATTAAAAGAAACGCAAATTAATTTTAGCGTTATCAATTTGAATAGAGTTTTAATTAAAATTTAATTATTTCTGTGTATTTAAATTTAAATTCATAATAAATATGAGTCGTTTATTTTGAAAGTGGTGCACTATAATCTTTTTATGAGTAAAAAATTTATAGTAAAAAAAATGGGGATAATGGCAGTTATAGATAAAACTTGCTATAATCTTTTTATGAGTAAAAAATTTATAGTAAAAAAAAATAGATTCTAGTATTTGGGAGATAGAAGTTTTAGCTCTTAACAGTATTGAAAATCTATTTATTTTGATAGTGGTGCAAGTCCATCTTAGATTGAAATTATATTTGATCCAATATATTACGGCAAAACTTAGCTCCGGTTGCTCTATGGTGAAGAAAATGTGGTCATTTGACATCATGTCTGAAATCTTGGGTGTTTCTATTTATCTATTTTTGATATTGAAAATCGGTGGATGTACAATATTTTATAAATAATAAAAAAGTATATCTTAATTTTGTGTATCGATAATAATGTTTACTTCCATCACCGTTTATTTAGTCCAGTGACAAAGAAATACATATCATGATTAGAAATTTTTACTGTCAGGACATTCATTTATACCGAACGATCGTGATTTTGGAGAGAAACTAACTATTAAATCCAGAAACCAGTTCCTTGCATGTTCCCCAGGATTACTATAAAGTAATACAAAATTGTCAGAAACCTAATAAATTTATAGAATTTGGAATAGAACGACTAAGTTTATAGAATTTGGAGGATCAATGTAATCGATCGAACTATTGATAATCTTATAAAAGAAAAGAACATAAGAAATGTATACTCTCTACAAAACAAACTAGTCAAATTAAACATATCACGTGGACACAAAGAAACTATATTTTGAGAATAAAATTGATTTTTCTTGTAAAACAAATACCACAAAAAAAAACTGGTTTGAATACGCTGAATAATTTGAATTTTGTTACGGCAATTTAGATCCGAAATAATATATTCCAGACAATATTCAATAAAATAGTATTAAATACAAGATCTAACATGAGCATTATAAAACCTTCAGGAAAAAATTCACTCGAAAATTTCTTAGTTTTGCGTTTGAGAATTCCAGGCCTGGGATAGACTTAAAAATCAAGGAATCAATATATTCAGAAAAATCAAGTTTAGTATTAAAGAGCTCTAGTCTGTAACTAAATATGAACATGATAATAAAAATTCATTAATTTTATAAATTCTATCTAAAGGCTGAGTTTTTTATTGTATAATTAGCAAAACTACATTTATTATAAGTGTACCATTTTAAAAAAAGAGAATCATGGTCTCTCATGGAAGGACAATATCCGCGTTAGAATATATTCAACGAAACAATTTCAAGTGGGCAGCAAATAAAAGGCACTCATCATATTTAAAAATACTAGTAATATCATTAATAATTTAATTTAATTATCTATTATTAATTTTTCCTTAAAATTAATAATTATTAATTTTTGCAATTAAATATTTGAAATGCATCCGTTCTCATATACATTCTATATTTCTACAACTTTGCAAAAGTATTTGCTAGATTTTTTCCGGCATCTTCAATTTATTTTCATAGCACAATGGGAGTGGGAGGGAGGTCATTTCAAAACCAGAAAAACGTATTAGCCTTATTCGCACCAATGTTAAACAGCCCTTTTCAAATTCGAAAGAAAGATTTCATACCAATATCCATTCATTTCCCATTGTTAAACCTTTACAATAAAAAAATGTAGATAAAAAAGGAAAAGAAAGATTTTAGCTGTTGCTTTCCGAGAGATGGAAATTGAAATTTTGGAGATAGATAACATTGGAGATAGATAAATGAAATCTAAAATTCGTTTTTATTTATATTATCCGAAGATCCATAGCTGAAAGAACATGAAAAATTGATTTGTCCCAACCTAACAGAAAATTTAATTCTACTGTGCATCGTGTAGCCATTCGGCTAAATGTTTTTATTGCCATTTATAGGATTCCCATGATTGTTCCAAAAGGCGACAATGAGTGCTTGGAAATCCTTTTTTAAGTGTCATTTGATAAACATTTGTAGAAAAGATATATATGAGGTACTAGAATCATAATTAATATGAAAACTCGGAACAATTCCAAGATTGCTCGTGTATGAATAGTTCTTTCATTATAAACAGTATCAAAATATTTTTTGGCATTGTAAAAAATATCTTGGTAAAAAAGTTTTTTTTTTTTAAATTCCATTGCTGAATTTTAATAATGTGATTTGTATCACTGGGATATTGTTTAATTCTTAAAAATCAAAAATTGTATTTTTTTTAAAAATTTTATGAAAAAATAATAATTTTTTTAAATTTTATGCAGCTATTCAAAACATATATATTTTTTTTAATGCAAAATTCAAAAGTCATGCATTCTAGCATCAATAATGACCAAAATAACTTTAAATTTTAAAGATAAATTATATAACTTTAAATTTAAAGATAAATTATTTATAAATTATAAGAAAATGTATTATAGAATATATTCTCTTACCTCGTTTAATAAAAATATATAGATTTAATTATTTTTGGTTTCGAGTAAGATAGCTCATTATGTGTATCCATATAATAAAAGCATTACATTTTAAAAAATCTCGCAGAAATTACGAATTCAAAACGATGTACGTTTTGAATTCGTAATTTTATATCACAATTATTCAAATATGGAGACAACAGCTCAAATTTTCCAAATTTGAAAAGATCTTATATAGGCAACATTTTTATTTTTCATATCTTGAGCCACGTGATTGTATCCTTTCCTTTCGGATTTATGATGACACAAATGTTGATGACAGCGTAAAGCCAAACAATAACAGATATAACTTTCAGGGTCACCACATAATACACCTCAGATCGCTTTCCGGGAAGTACCAGAAACATATGGATATATTTTATCTTTCTCTTCCCTGTAGCTCCATCGATTTCTAATTAAGGCCCCCTTAAGTACGAACGTCCTCTGCTTTACGACACAAATATTGCTCTTCTTTCTTCTGCTTTCATCAGTAAGGTCGCACTTAATCCTTTCTTTCCGCTGTTCTGATTTCAAATAGCAGACGATGAGTCTTGCAATAAACGCTGGTTTTTCACTTTTATATATAGGCTGTTATGTAAATATAGGCTAATTAACCTTTATATTAGAAGAGTAACGCTTAATTAATTCAAATTGTGTTGATCTGAATATCAAAACGTGTTGAATTTCTGGTTGTGTGATGAATGCAAAAGAATTTCAAATTCTTCAAAAATCAAAGAATAAGCATTGAAACATAAATTCTGCATGCATTTTGGAATTTCTTGAAAAGTAGATTTCATTGTAGTTATGCTCTGCTTAATATGGTTTTTCCTTTTGATTTACAATAGTATAAAGTCTTATCTCTTATTTTTAAATGAAAACGCGATTGCATAAGATTTTAGAGTAAACTATTTGAGCTTGTTTGTTTTAAGATTGATTGATCTATATATGAGATTTGTCTATAATTTTTGCTATAATAATGAAAATTCGTATATATTAAGATTTTGTTTAGAATATTTACGAAACAACTCATTTCACTTTTTTTTTGGGGGGGGGATTTATTATAAATGTTTCTATTTTACTTTTTAAATAAAATATTTTGTATTCAAAATGACTTCAATTCAGGCCAAAAATGGAAGAAAATTATGATAAGTGGAGCTATAATTTCAACTGAAAAATATTACTCAATTATTTTCAGCCTTTGTTTACCAAAAGTAAATAAACTTCATTAAAAATATATATCATTAAAAAGACAATTAATAAATTAATTCTGCCCAATTAAATTTTACAAGATTTTCTTAACATAATAAACATGCAAATGAGTATAGTTTTTAAAAATTAAGAAAGCTAAACATAAATTTTATAGTATAATTGATAAATTGAATAAATCATTTAAATCATAGTTTAGGAAGGACCAAATTTTAATGACCATATGTTAGATTAACTATTAAAGCAGGAAATAATTTGGAAGGCATTTTATAATGTCTTATCTGTAAATAAATCCAATAAATCTCATAAAATAAAAATAACAATTAATGGGAAAATGTGATAAATATCTTATTGTAGAGGAAATTGTAAAGTTTAATATTTAGTAAAAAACTGATTAAACTGAATAAGCTACTTTATATGCTATAGAAAAATGAAATAGAACTATTTTTTGCTTAATACATAAAAAAACGTTCAGAAATACAAAAATATATCTTATATACATTATTTACGAATTTATGTAAGTATACATGTATTTGAGTTTTGTATTTGGGATTTAAATTTAATTTCATACCCCAAAATTCTATAATCGTAAAAATTTCTAATTAAGACTATAACATCCTAAACAACATTTTTTTTTCATAGCAAGCTCTAACATCCATGTTTGAAATATCTTTTCATCCTACATTAGACAAAAAAATTACATAACAAATACAAATATTCCTTTCATATGAAGCATTATTTAAAAATCTATAACCTTAACTTATTTGTTTAAGAAGGATATAAAATACATCTCTTTATACAACCCGATTTTTAGTAATCTAAAGCATAACCAACTTGTACAGAATAATTTCAAAATGTATAAATAAAAAGAAAATGTATGCATTTTTGTTTGGAATTAAAAACTTAATTCGTTAATGAAAATAAATTCAGATGTTTAATCTCTACAATTTTCATTTTTTTCGTCAATGGCAGTTCATGCATAGACGCTGCAAAACTGCAGTATTTCCATATTGTTTTAGTAAATAACTATAAACACCAATTATTTAATTTTCACATATTTAAATCCATCCTCAATGAAACGAAATTTTTCTTAAGAAGCTTTCAACTTCAAGAGAAATGCTGGAAGAAACATTGTACATCTCTTCGTACAAGGAGTAGACTTCTCAAACAGCTACTTTTTAAATCAGTACTGACTTTCTATTGCAGCGCATGCGCAGTAATAAAGCGTTTCCGTTCCTTATGTATGGTTTGTGAGAGGAAGTAAGCACCTTTCAATAACAATTTCAGAAATATAAGAAATAATATTTTCAATGAGAAAAATATTTAATATGCCTAAAAATTGAGAATAAATAAAAAATAATAATTAAAGGTTGATTACTTCTTAAAAGTATTGTACTCATTTTTTTCTCGAAAACACAAAAGAAAAATATATTGGTGCATGTGAGTCATTTTAACCTAACACTTGCAAGAATTGCAAGAATTATAGTTAGAAAAGAATTGTTTCATTTTTGATAAAATGAATTACACTTGGATAATTACATTTTTGGAAATTCTTTATCACATTTTACCAACACTATACCAAAGTGTTTGTTATTATTCTGTTAATTAGTAATTAAATAATAAGAAATTATAAAAAATGTAAAAATTAAGCTAAGCCAACTTACTTGTTTAGAGTAATATGAATTACAGGATCCCTCATCATTATGCACAGAATTGATACTGATCGTCTTTAATTTCTACGATATTATCGTAGAAATTAAAGTATATATAAAATATGTATGTAAAATATATTTATATATTATGTAAATAAAATATTATATAAAATATATTTATGTAAAATGCATATAAAATATATTTATGTAAAATGTATATAGAATATATTTTTTCTTTGTTTTTGAAATTCCTATTTATCAAAAGAAGAATCAAATGTAGAAAGAATACAGATTGCTTTTCTAACAATGCTGAGGATTTAATATTATGGAAATTAAGAATTTTAAGTGCTATTATAATTTACTCGCCCAAATGTTCTTTAAATCACAAATATTTATAACTGCCTTATATCAACACCGTTAATACAATTCAATACAATAAACTCATTATCTTAAAGCTCACATTGATACAACGCAAAGCAATTGTGGAAAGCAATTCAACTTATTGTATTCGAATGGTGTGCTTTTAAAATATTCGAAAACATAAAATGGCTATTCAAATTTCCAGAACAAACATAGTTGTTCTATTCAAAGAAGTGGCACAATCTTAAATCTAAATATACTCATTTAAAATGATTTTTCTTTTCCCCACAAGTATTTGACATTCCAGTTATTAAATTGGACACTAATTAGACACTGATTTTATGAAATAAATCAACATGTAAGAATTGGTAAGAATCTTTATGGAATTTTGGTTCATAGAAACGTAATAACATGCTCCACATTTTTTTTAAATAAAAGATAAATTTCTGTAATACTTTATTGCCTCATTCTAAGGATTTTTTTACTTTGAACTGAGAAAATACAAATGATGTCAAATCGTATAAAATGGCAGATAAAACAATTAGCAGTAGGTCAAGAAAATTTTCTAACCTTTAACAAACACCAGAAATGAATTTTTCTTTATTCTTTTATTTGTAATTTTTCATTTCAAAATTAAATTCTTAATAGAGATAGAAAAAGTATTTTTATTGAAATTCTGAATCCTGAAATTCACAAGATGTTTTTTACTTATCATGATGTATGTGGGTTTTGCTTTGATTGCCTGCATCCAACATCAAGCCTGCACAAAGAAAGCTCATAAGTAAATTTTGCCAATTAAATAAGTGTATTTAGTATGAAACTGAAGCTTTTTTCTACAATATGGTTTAGAAAATTGATTATATTCAAATTGTTTCATAAAAAGCATAAAGTATGTTTATTACCCACAATTGGAGAAATGACGCACTCTTTGAAGATATCATTTTACATTCACGACTGCAATTTATGCATATATTAATGATGCAATTACATACAGCATCAAGTTATAATGATGTTTTTGAAATTATTCTATTAATAAAGAATAAAAAGTTTAAAAACGTTTTTGACACGCAACAGATATGGAGCGGTCATGTGCAAATGCAGAAATTTTGGAAATTATATTATAGGTCAAGCACTAACGGTATATCAATTTTTTTAAATTGTTTTCTACACAGTAAAACTTTATTTGCAATAGCTTTGAAAAAAATTGGAAAAGATGTCTAACATTATAACATTTGGTAATATATATCTGTTTTCATAGACATTTCAAAAATTACATTTTTTTCTAAAAAATTGAATATGAAAATAGTGTTATACGTGTCTGACAGAAAATGATGATGTAAATTCGATTTTTCATAAAATGCCCATACACATTTATATGCAGTTCACAATTTCAAAATTGGAAATTGATGGATTGGTAACTGCACCTAAATTATGAACCAATTTATATTACAAAAATGTATTACTTTTGTAGTTGCTGATAATAAAAGATGTTAAACAATAATAAATTGTGAATCATTTGAAAAATCTTATCATGTTATTATAGGTAAAATTATTTTATCGAATATAAAGTTATCTAAATTGAAAGGCACATTGCACATGTCATATATCAAAATAAATATTTAGAAACCGATAGCTGATTCTGATAGATTTTTGGATGCTGCTTTCATAAAAAAAGGGCCAAAAAGTTCCATGGCATACCACTTTTTTCACAAATTGAAAGATTTTAATTTTCGAGCCACCAATCGTTTGTGTTCTGCTCAGTTGTATTTAGACATTTTAATGAAATGCCCATATGTTCAGTAGCCAATTTTTTTCTAACATTGTTATATATGTAGAGGGCCATTTTTTTAGAGAAAATGAGTACGCTCAACTTTATAATTTTCTTATTTAAGTTTTAACCTCTTTATTAAATGTACTAAATGGCAAGAAGAGATTGCCTTAATTCACTTGATTCTTTTTGCTATATTTGAGAGGAAATTCTATTGAAGAAACCACAAAAAATAATAGCAGTTTTTCTGAAAAATGTATATTATGCATATTTTGGTGTATAAGTTGGTGACCAGAAAAAGTTATGGTCTCCACTTAACGTATGTTATCTTTGTGTAGAGGAATTGTGATAGTAGCCAAAAAGCATGAATGGTTGTCTTATGATTTGGGTGAATTTTAAAAATTGTAGTGATAATGTCACTTGTATTTATATAGCATAAATGGGTCCAATTTAATCAATAAGAAAAAATATGATATCCAGAACTCACGTAGACAATGCGCCTTGTTCCTCATAGATTAGAAGTATATGCACCAAAACTACTAAGATGCAAGAAGACATACCTGAAGACTCGGAAAATGGCGGGGTGTATGGCGAGGGCTATCACAATGTTACAAAAATCAGCGAGCTCAAAATTTTTTTCCCAGCTGGAATAGAAAGATGTAGTAATATATTTGTACATTTCTAAAACAATTGCCGAACTCTCAGTCTAAAGCAAAAAAATTATTTGTTTCTGGCACCTTTTTCTCATGAATGGAAAAGAAAGAAACAGATTTCGTTCCATGCTTTTTTTCAAGGTAGTGGTTTGCTTTATTGTTGCAATGTTCCTGGAGTGATGAAGAATTATAATATACAGTGTATGACGAACAGGTGGATTACTTTGAGAATTTGAATCTCAAAAAGAATCCTCAAAATAGTGCTTCTACATAGTGGCAGCAAATATGCTTCAGTGTCATCAGGTCATTCTGTGCACCAGAAAAAATCTTGAATGAAAATTTAGCTTTGATTCTCATCGTTTGAGATATAAAGAAAATAACGGTATGCAGAGATCTACAATTGATTTCCGTGCTTCCGAGGTCAACAAGCAGGAGATATCAAATACCCTCCCCTCTTTTGTGAATGGGACATTTGAGCTAAAAAGGATCATGGGATCAAAAAGGAGTAAAGTAAAAATTTCATCACACAGACGGATTTTGAAATCAGTGATTTAGCAGGAATTATGAAATATTCTGAATGAGTAGAAATGCAAAATATTTTACTAGAAGATGTTAGATCATATTTAAGTGTTTTGTTATTAATGCATTAAAAATCATTAATTATGTGTAGAAATATCATATTATAGATCATTATGTGTTATGTCCGATGATGACAAGAGAAATTATTTCATTCTAAATGTTATTATAAATTATTGTTATAACAGAACAACTGTATATACAAGTAAAAATAATTTATTGAAAACAAATTAACCCTTAAATTGCAGGTGAAAACTTAACTGGTGACGAATTGTCTACGAGATCGTATTTTCTTTACACTAAATTTAAATTTTATAATGAAATTATTAGTATGAAAATCAGCCAGAAAATTCTGCAAATATTTTTCTTGATATATAAATATGTTTCAGAATTTTTTCAAAATATATTATAGTTGAAAGAAGTAATTGCATTTGAACATACATTTTCTTTTCAAATTACATGTTGCAACAAATAATATTCTAAAAAATATTACTTTTTAAATCATATTTATTTTTCCAATATACAAAGGCATATAGAAAACAATACAATAAAAAATTCAACAATGACATGAAAAGAAAAAAAATGACAATGAGTAAAATATATTCTTTTTTTTATCGCTATCATTTCTACGAAGAAACTTGTGAATATTCGTTGCATGGTTTTCGAGGGCAATTGAAATATACAGGTTAAGTAATAGTATAAAAATCAGCCTCTAAATTCTGTAGATATTTCTCTTGGTATATTAATGTTTTAGAAATTTTAGAAAATACATTATTACAAGAAAAATTAATTATATTTGAGCATTCATATCAGAATTAGTCAAATGTGAACTTTCATTGAAAAAAAATCTTCTGTATAATTATCATCAGTACTAAAATTACTTTCTGCATCATAACAAGGATCTGTAGGTTGGATGATATTTCGAGGACCAAGAGTCAGCTTCTAAGCCTTGTATAATACTGGAATACTAAAAGACAGATGTGGTCACACAGATCTCGCGGAAAGAAATAGCGGAAGTATTTAAAAAAGAATCCATTTGAAACCGGCTGAAAAAATGCACGTGTAGTGAAGGTCACCAAACAAGAAGCTACAGGTCCAATCCATTCGATTGAGCTAAAAATAGAATAGGGGTGATCGAAAGTCCATCCTTAGCAGTCTGAGATACCGCGTGATCCACGTTAAGGGTTAAATAATTGATATTATTATAAAAATTATAATAAAATAACAATTATTATTTGTGTTTAAAATGGGACAGATTCTATCATTTTTTAACAGGAAATTTTCTTCCTATGGTTAAAAGCTCATTTCTTTTAAAATATATCATAACTAATTTATTTGCTTTTCTTATCCACATGGATTATATGGAATGGAAGAGAAGGCCAATTCAAAAGTTCTCTGAGAATTAAATGAAAAACTATATATTTTTATTATGTTAAACATGCAAAATGCAGGGAAATAAGCAGCAATAATGAATCTTAATGTAAATGTAAATTAAAAGTATGTTAAACAGAGTTACTAATGTAAAAAAAAGTATAGTTAAAAGTATAGTAAGAATAAAATAAAATCTAGTTACCTTATCTTTGTCTGCAGCATATAGGTTATTTTCCATAATCTTCAAAACCAAGATTATTTAATACATACTTTCATATTATTTCTAGATTAGTATTTTAACGAAAAAGTTGCAGAAAATAGAATTTATGGTTTTGCTCTAAAACTATATTTATTTCCTAAATTTTTCATTTTTAATGACAATACGCTTTAGAGATTACTTTTTATGCCGATGTATTGACGCAAGAAGATACTAATAGCACTCATGAATCAGTTTCGAAAAAATTGTCCTAAGCATGTCATCATAATAAATTAAGAGTGCTCTCATGTTCAGATTTTCATTATCAAATTTACTTAAAAAAACAACTTTTGTCCAATTTTAAAATTTCTTTGCAATTTTTGGCGGTTTTTTTTTTTTTTTTTTTCACTGAAGTAAAATGACTGATTTCAAATAGTAATAAATTTCTGTTCTAAACATTGCAAAATCTACATTTAATGCGATTTCCTTTCTTTCGCCTTATACCACCACTCTTCTAGTAAAACATGTATTCAATAAAAATTTTAATTCTAAAAAATAAATGTAAATGTAATTAAATAAGTAACTCGTCTTTCTGAAAATAACAAGAATTTTTGATGCCCATTTCAGATTTTCACCTGCTTTAAAGATTATACAATCAAATAAAGATATTTCTTCAAATCCTCGAATTAAATATGCTAAGAATAGCTTCGATTTAATTTATTATTCATTGATTCTAATTAAAAATATCTTTAATGGTATTTGAGTTTTTTCTTCATTAATTTTATAATATTATTCTACTGAGAATTAGGTTGAAGCTGCTTGTCAACATAAGAGAAAAAATAATTAAAATAGCAATTCTGAACTTTAAAAGATTTATTAATTCATTCATGAGAAAAATTTAGATACGGCGTAAGTGTACATTACACAATATACGAAAGTCTTATCCAATTTGCCAAATTATTCGGGATATTTGGATGTTTATCATTGCGTCAGCACGAAAATGAGATGAAAGGTAGAGTCATAATTATCATCAAAGGTCGCATTACAACTCGTCATATTGGAATAATATTTCGTCATTAACGTGGCGGTAAGTCGACCCTACAGCTTTAAAGCATTCGCCTAAAGAATGAGAACTGTCACCATATCAGAAGCTTCCAATATCCTTAATGTCACCAAATAAGAGAGCTCACAATATATTATTTAATTTATTTAATGTACTGATACTTTATTTATTAGCTCATCATACTTAAAAACTCAAAATCTCCCCCTATTTCCAAATTAATCACAATAAACTTTCTATTGATTTATTGAAACCGAGTTTATAAAACTTCCAACCTGATTACAACAAGTATGAAAGAAATACATAATCATTTAAATTTTCTCTTACCAGTTGTATTATCCTCTAGAAAGTAAAGTATTTTGTGATCCATCAAAGTTGTCTGGTGAACTGTGTACACAAAATGGTCTTTACCATTATCTTAAGGAATTTTCAGATATTATTTTTAGAACTTTACACGAATTCTTCAAGTACCATGTTTTTAATAGCTTAAAATTTCTTGGTTGGCTTCGACCAAACATAGGTGTCAGAGATAAATGGGCCTAAAAAACTCTTAATTATATATGACAACCCTTATTTACTTTATCGATTACTACACATTCAGTGATGAGAAATGAGTCAAATATGTTTGATTGCGTGACGTGACGTGTCTGATTTAGAGTATTGATGATCTTCATGTTGCTAATGTTCACAGCAGTTTCGATATATATTTTCTGATTGCCAGATATGGAGTATATAATGAATATACAAAGAAAATGTACATGCTATCTACAAATCTAGCATAAGATTTAATTTCTTTTCAAACATTATTATTTTCTTTAAAGCAACATATGTGTATTCCTCTGTCTATGGTTCAAGAAGCGATTATATTGATAAAGTCATTCTGACTAAATCTGCCAATACAAAAGAAGAATTAAATTTTGAAAGTGAACATAAATTACAATGTCAGTTACATATATGCAAATAAAAAAAATAATAATAATGACCAATAAGCAACAAGCTGAGATATTTTTTTTTTAATTTTTAAATTTTATAGCTTATTTTTCTTATTTTTTGTGCAATAAAAGTTTTAAAACATTTGTTGAAATACGAAAAGAAACTCTCAATTATTATATTATTTAAAATCAAAAAGTATTTCTTCACATTGCCATTACACAATTTTCAATATTGACTTATGCCAAATTGGATAATTTTCGATGAAATGGTCTGACTTGTAAAACACACATTTAAATTTTTAGAACTTAAAAGTCGCTTTGTCAGAGCTTAAAACTGCTAAAAGCAAACGAAGAAAATTGTGTATAGTAATCTAACTAGATATATAATGAATAATAATCTATATTAGAGATTTTGGAGCATGTCGAAAGATACGAAGCAAGACTGTTTCCAGTTGTAAATAGCCGGGAATTATAGAGTTCCTGAAAATCGAACGAACATTCACTGTGGTATTAAAAGGCCTCCTTCCGAGACTGTATTTCTTTGTGAATGGTAGGTTGAATTGTCAATAAATCATTTCCTGAAGCAAAAATTTGTTTTATTTTAGAATGAGGAGCAATTTAAAGATTCTCTGATTGAAATAGATGTTTTACTTCGAAATGAGAATAAGCTCTTCATTAATAAAGAAATGCTAACAGTATCAGAACCAATATGCACAATATTTGTTCAAAATAATATAGCCATATCTGATTTGTTGAAAAAGATGCCCTCCCATGTTTACAAGATTATGTTTGGAAAGATAAAATTGGGTTTAATTAGTTGATAGAAAAAAGAATAAGACGAAGGTTTTACTGTTGTTACTGAGTAAAGAATAATATGTTTACTTTACTATTTTAATTTATGTTTACACATTTAATCAACGTAATCAAGATTAGGTTGAGTTAAATCTAATTTGTGAAATAGAAGCCAGCCGGTATTTACCACATATTTTGAAAGATAACACGTCTTAATAAGTTGATAGAAAAAATAATAGTGTGAATTTTTAAAATCTTCTTCTTGCCTACAGCCGACCACACCACCACCACTGAACGTAGCAGTATCGACAGGTGTAAAGGTTTTACTGTAGGGACAATAGCTTAGATTTATGTTTAATAAATTTAAACCAACGTAATCAAAATGAAGTTGAGAGCAAAATATAAAAGAAAGAATACGACTTTTTACATTATACAAAATTATTTAAATTATAAAACAATTTATATATATATTTTTTTTATGATTACATATTGAGATTTAGAGTAAAAAATAATCCAATTTTTATTATATTTTTTCCATAAAAGTATTTCTGTTTCAGGGGAAAGCTGCAGTGAAGATGATGATACAATTGAATTCGATCACGGATAATTTATAGAACACTGTCCGTGCGATCAATGCCATTTGTAAGTAATATTCTGCAGAAAAACGTCACTGAATAAAAACTTTTTAAAGCATTTTATTAGCGTGCTAAAAAGAAAAAAACTTTATTTATTTTAATTGTTTTGATATTAAGGATTTGAAATATTAGTGAATCTAGGAACTAATATTTTCCTCCCAAATAAACTATTAAATGGCTTCTTCCCTCTAGGATCATAATTTAAAAATCATCAATTTATTGATTCTAAAATTCTGAAAATATCACAAAAAAAATCATCGAAAACACGCAAGAGCACAAATTTTAAAAGTGTATCATTTTGGATGTTAATGAAAAATGGATAACTTGATTCCATGTTTAAAGCAGGAAAAAAGCAATTTAAATTAAAGATTGTGAAAATTTCATTAAAAAAATAATCTGTATAATTACTATTAATAAATTAAATTCCCCTTATTAATAAATTAAATTCTATTAAATAAAAAAACGCATTTGAATATACATTCAAATTATTTTTTCTTAAAATCAAAATTAATAATAATGGAAATAATATTTCAAATCAGAGATACATTTCCATTGTTTATAATAGTGTTATCTTCCTATATATTCTTGATAATATGGGTAAAAAATAGTTTCCTTAATTATCTCTGAATTACTCATCTATGCGATTCGTCATCAAAACCAAAATTAAATAACAAATGTCCAGCGGAATAGTAGAGTGATTATTCTTGTCGCAGTAATAAATAGATACCAGGGTTAGTTATAAAATGGCCATCATCATCCCTGCATCCAGGAAGAAATAGAATCTATGATAAAAGTGGTTAACGGAATGAAACAGTCAATATTTTACCCATCAAGGGAGCCACAAACTCATTGCTTATCCAGTAAATTGTCATCTTCATGTTTAAGCTGCCACTGGTCTAAAGCTACTAATCGCAAATGACTATTCCGCGCACTCAAAAACATATGAAAATTTTGAATAATATGTATACCTCAACAGTATAGTAAGGAACTATGGTGAAGCACTAAATGTCATCACCGGCCACGGTGCAGTCTTTCTCATAGGAAACACATCCCATCATCAGTAGAGGGTAGCTGACATCAAAAAGTTTCCGTAAGCACTAGGGCAACGAGAATCAACCATGATACCGGAAACGTTTCGTCCACATATTTGAGATGTCTCCTCAGGAGAGGATCACTAGAGCTGAGGAAGGAAAATTTGAATTACAATTGAGATTATTTGTTGAAAAGGAAAAATAAAGTATTCTCATTTGTGGCATGTGGCACAAATTAATGAATATTGTTATTTTACATACTTTTTTCAAATCTGCCAGGGAAATTACATTTTTATCTGGGAGAATATCTTTCTCCCCTTTGTGAGAAAAATGTAATATGATTGCAAAAGAAAACGAAACAAAGAAAGAAACTGGTATTTGTTCATTTCATTACTTTAAAAGTGTTTCATATATTACAGCTAAAAGGGTTTTAGTTATTCACACTTGGACATGTGCCCATTCATTATGTACTTTCAATCTCTGCATCCGATTTTGCGCCATTAGAAGTTGCAATTTTTTAGGTAGATTCCTATAGGAAGACTACCTAATACAATAGTTGTGATGGAAAGACTTCGTTCAAAAGTTTATATATATAAATGTGTACGTGTGTGCGTGTGTGTGTGTGTGTGTGTGTGTGTGTGTGTGTGTGTGTGTGTGTGTGTGTGTTTGTGTGTGTGTGTGTGTGTGTGTGTGTGTGTGTGTGTGTAACACTTTGCCCATGTTATCTTGTGAACATGGGCAAACATCAAGATAACTAGATTAATTTTGTCTGGGTTTTAACTGGCTTGGAATATGCTGTTAGAAATGTAAAAATCTCGGACGAGTTCGTAAATGGTCCATCCAGTTTAAAGGAGGTAGGAATAGTGCGGGGGGAGGGGGCTAAAATTTTTCTATCTCCAGTATAACTTTCGTAATATTGGAGATAGAAAAATAAGTTCAATTATTTAAATGCGTGCCACATTAAGACGAACAACTTTTGTATGTAAAGTGTTAATTGATTTTAACTGCAATATCTTAGAAGTTACGAGCTCAGTAATTTTCATGTCCTAATTTTGAATGTTTCTAACATCAACAATTTTTGCTGCCAGATAATATCTTACGCGTAAAGGAATCTATCTTTGCCTTTCAGCTTGCCAAGAGGAATTTTTTTCTGTTTGCATTTAAAACAATAGTATCAATACTCCGAATTTTATTCTCGTCATTATTGAAAGCAATTCATCCAAAAATAGTGAATTCACTTAATCACATATTCAGCTTTAATATTTAATATACTTCATATGGAAATCATCGCTTTTCAATTTCTTTAAATAGTCCAACAGCTAGCTACATAAGGAAGGATACACTTTTATTGGGGTTCAATAACCAGTTACTAAATATATATAAATAACCATGTACTTCCAAATGGAAATATTTTAGATTACACGAAAAAATTATGCTTCAAAATATTGAATCCATAAATGCATCGCTCAAAAAATAATTACGAAATGCAATTTCTTAGATAGCATTGTTCCTATTAGTCACATTTGGCGAGATGCTCCTGATCTAATACTATCTTAAATAAAAATTATCCCATTTAAAAAGGGATCGAATAAATAAACTTAGAATTTTATTTCTTACACCAATGACGTTTTTTTTATCTGGCAGCAGGGTAGTGTTTTGATTACGAATTCTTCATCGCGGTGGCAACTGAAATGGTCAAATATCTCCTAAAATGGTGTTATTCAAAGGTCTGTACCTGGCTTAGTTGTGCACATTTAAATGTGCATTATTTTTCAGTTACAAAATTAGTGTAACAAGAAAATGTACATGTTCAATCAGTGCATGACAATTCCATTAATGACGAAGTAGGAGTTGAAACTTTCATAGGTTTTATTTTTACACATATATGGACACGGACATTTCTAAATTGCCACATAAGCGCAACACAACACTAAGATAAGAGAGAGCAGATGTCGCCGCGTCCAAGTCTCGAATACATCTGGTTAGGGGAACAGGTTTTTCTCTTTTCTCCACCGGAGGGAATCAAAAATCTAACATACATCCCCCTTCATAAAATTGCATATAGTATTACAATAAACAAAAAATTCACAATAATGCAAATTATACAATTAGTATAATTACAAATACAATTCTGATTATTAATTTTTATTATATATATTATAAACTAAAACAAATAACAATAATATTAATACGCTTAATTTCCAGAGGGTAAAATAGCTATATCACGAACATTTCGTTTTAAGATATTACCATTTGGTAATTTAATATTGACTAATCTAATTTGGTTGTCATTTCCGTGGTAAACTTCAGTATTTCTTCCTAACAACCACTTTTGCAAATTTTCATTTTTTTATCGGAACAAGAGTTCCGAGTTTTACATCATTCATTTTGAATTTACATTTGTAACGTTGTTGTAAACTGCAAAGATAATCGCGTTTCCATATCTTCCATATGTTTTGCGATTTTTTTTTTAAATTTTTTGCCATTTTGATAATTGATTTTTATTTAAGATAATTAATAATGGTTCGACAATTCCATTAATTGGTCTGAAAATCAAAAAATAACCAGGTGACAAAGTTTCAAAATCGTCAAATTCTGGAGATAGCGGTGTAAGGGGTCTAGAATTTAAGACGCCTTCAATTTCAGCCAAAATTGTTAAAAATTCTTCCATAGTTTGTTTTTGATTTCCTAGTACGCGTTTTAAATGGAATTTAAAGGATTTTACTCCGACTTCCCAAATACCTCCAAAATTCGGTAATATAGGTGGAATGAACTGCCATTCAATAGATTCTGAAATTAAAAATTAACTTAAATATTTATCAGGAGAGTTGACAAGATTTTACAGCTTTTTAAGTTCTTTGTTTGCACCGACAAAAGTTTTGGAATTGTCAATAAGGATTTTTGCACATTTACCTCTCCTTCCAAAGAAACGCTTTAAACTTGCGATAAAACAGTCAGATGTTTGATCAAATGAAATCCAGGGAAATGCTCGATTTAGGTATTCTGCTAATCTGGCAGAAACAAGGGCTCCCATGAGTTCGAGTGAGACTCCCATGAGACTCAATTATTTCAATGGAGCTAAGCGGCATTTCGCCAATATGAAACTGGAGTTCACCTTCCCGTTGATCACTTTCCTGAAGTAGGCCGCATAACCATAAGCCTTTGGGCTTGCATCAGAGAAAATGTGAATTTCAGCCATTGAGTCTCTGCATCAAGGAAATGAGCATGAGGCAAATAAATCTGAGGGATACTTTTTACCTCATCCAGCCATGACAGAAATGTCTCTTGAATGTGCGGTGGTAGTGGGTCATCCCATTTCATCTTCTGTTTCCAGGTGTTCTGTAATAACAACTTCATTCTGACAGTAAAAGGAGTTATCATCCCCAATGGATCAAACAGCTTCCCACAGATGCTCAGAATCAAATTGCTTTGAAAGATGACTGTCCTTCATCTTAGAAATTTGATGAATGTCTATGGTAAATTTATCGTTGATATTGTCTCAAATGAGTCCAAGAATTTTTAATGGCACAAATAATTCTTTGGATGTTTCACGGCAGTCAACATTAGCTTGTTCCCAAGCTTCTTTTAGAATTAGGGAGTTCGCAGCCCATCTTCGAAGATTCATGCTGGCCTGACTTAGAATGTAAATCACTTCTTTGCTCAATTTTATAGTTTCGGAAACGCTTGACGTGCCAGCCGCTAGGTTATCCACGTACAAATAGCTCAACAGTTTACACGCTTCTTCATATTCACTTTCGAATTTTTCTAAATGCAGTTTAATAACTGCGGCAAGTAAGAATGGACTGCATTTCACTCCACAGGTGACTCTTTTATATTCGAATGTTTCAATATTGTGAGGGCTAAAACCGAGATTAGGACAATCCCCTTTTATTCATAAGAATTTTAGAAATTGCCTATTTTCCTCGGCGATCCCTGCTTCTAAGAAAGCGCGCTGAATATCTGTACTAAATGGAATTTTGTGTAACCTAAACCGTAACAAGATTTCAAGTAAATCAGGATTTAGGTTCGGTCTGCTTTCTAAACAATCGTTTAACGATAACGCGCCTTTTCCCTTTGTTGATGCGTTAAAGACAATCCTAACCTTTTTACTATCCTTCCGTTCTCGCACTACAGCATAATGTGGAAGAAAATAACCTGTGTTTATATTTTGGTTTAAATTCAAATCTAATCGTTCTATAATACGTTCTATAATACATCTGTTCATTAATGATGCTATCGTATTTAACAAATAATTCTTTGTTTTTATCTAATGTTTTTTTTAAACCGAATAAACGACGTTTTGCAATTTTATAATTACTGCTTAATGTCTTATTATCCTCCTTCCATAACAAACGAGTTTCGTATCTTTTGTGTTTATACGTCGTATTTTGTTGAAACGATTTTAAAGTTTCTTTTTCTGATTGCGACACTTCTTTATCCGCATTTATCCCAATCTTTTCTAATAACTACAAATCTTTTACCCTATCAAAGCTCGATTCCTGACCCTCGATGATCAAATGGTTAGCAGATATCTAGTTAAAATCAATTCCCATCTCCTTTCCCAGTAGTAAAAATCCGAAAATACTATCAGCTGCAATCAATCTTTTACTAACCCTTATATTCCTTTCGCCTAAAACCTCTGAAATATAATCCGAACCAACCAAGACATCAATCCTCTCAGAAGTACTAACATCTACTAACTCAATTCCCTTTTCCAACGCTATGTTTCTAACAAACTGCGATGGAGTATGAATTTTCGTCGAAGTAATCGAGTCAAAAACAACCGCTTGTATTTCAACACACCGAGTCGGGTGTTGCACATTTTTTAACGTAATCTCCACTATATCGTAAACACGACGCTAAGCAGTTTCACTTCCGAAAGTGTGAATAGCTAGATCTTCCCTGCTCACTGTTTTCAAACCCAATTCCTCAACCACCTCTCTCAAGATGAAGGATTTTATTGGCAACGCAACTGCGTCCTCCTTCCCCTCCTTCCGTTCACTACAGCTAAAAATGTTTGCAATAAAACCGATCCAGGGACCGTATTTTTTCTTTTATTTGACTTGGTGCTGAAAGATATCATGGCAGAAGTGGTATTATTTTCTTTGGGGATAAAAGTCCCTACTTCGACTGGAGGGGAAATATTCTTAGTTTCGGTTTCGGATTACGGTCTTTCGCAAATTAAGGAATTATGCGAAAAAGAAACACAGAGCTTACAATTTTTATAGTTACTATTGCAGAATTTTCTTATATGATTCTGAAAACATATAAAGCATTTTCCTTTAGCCATTCACGATTTTTTCTTTTCATTAATATTATGTGAGCAATCATGACTCATGTGTTTTTCAGTACAAAAGATACATTTTGGAAGAAGGATAATAGTTTCTTTTTGGATTAAATTTACGATTCAATTCATATTTATGGTGAAATGAGTCGGCATGTGTCGTTAAAGCATTCGTATGTGAAGAATATCTATTTTTGTGATCTTGATCAGTTTTGTTTCTAAATGAATATTATTTGTGAGAAGATATGACTATTTCTGTTCGGTCAAATCTTTCTTTTAATAACTGTATTGACACATCATAATTTTGCTCAGTTAGTGAAAATCCCGATACAGCATTTAAGGCAATTCCACGAAGATACGTTTTTAGATAAGCAAATTTCTCAATTTTTGTTAATGAATCATTTTTATGAATTGCGACGTCAAAGGAATTCCAAAAATCTATAAATTGATTGCAATCGCTCTGAAAGATTTGTATATTTAATTTCGGTAAATTAACACTTTAACTTCTTAAGGGGATAACATTTTCCGCGTTATTTGTAACTTGTGGAATATCCCTCAAATTTTCTCCCCTCAGGGGCTCACCTACTATAGGTGAGTACGGGTCTCCCAATCCCGAGGTACCCAGGGATCTTTACTCATTTTATGTTTACTCTCCCCTGCGCCTATTGCTTTCTGCTTGATCCTTCCATCCCTCGACGGCAAGCGAAGGAGCTCTCCATGAGAAGCTGTCGCCGCTCTGTTTGCTTCCTGCTTCTCATGGACAGCCAAAACCCCACGTGTTAGCCGTGCGTGGCGACCCTTTAGACGGGTGGTGCACTGTGGTCCCTTGTGCATCAATCAGCCGGTAGCTAGCAACCTGAGTTACTAGTCTGCTAGGGATCAAGCGAAGGGGTTACTCCTTGGGCTTGGCGTTAAGGGTGGTCACTGTCCCCGGGGGTAACTCCGAGCGTATAGGTTCCGGCCAGCACCAAGGTACGCGCCGAGGCTGGGAATGGCCAGAGCCGGTGGCTGCCTTCCCTTGTTGGGCTCCGTGGTGGGCGGTGCCGTCGGACCTGAAGTCTTTTCATATCGCATGGGGCCTCGCCGCATTGCTCCCTTCAGTGGACATCTTTCTGTACCGTCACAAGTTTTAAAACCGTACGATGCATTTTTTATTGTGAAGCGTGTTTCTGAAGTTAAAGAATCGTTCCATGCCGTATCGCCTTTTCTTGTAGAAAAAGCTTTAACCGGAAGTGTAGGAGAAGTGGCATCTGTTCGAAAACTTCGTTCAGGTGACCTACTCGTTGAAGTTGCATCGAGACAACAATCGAACAAAATTTTAAAATTGAAATCTATGGGCACAATAAAAGTTACTGTTACTCCACATGGTTCCTTGAATTCCTCGAAAGGTGTAATTTCCTGTGGGGAACTATTCAATGTCTCTTTGGAGGAAATCACTCAAAAACTGCAAAGTCAAGGAGTGACCCAGGTGCGCCGAATTTCTATTAGGCGAGATGGAAAACTCCTTAATACTAAGCATCTTATTTTAACATTTAACTCTCCAAAATTGCCAGAGTTGATAAAGGCTGGGTACATGAAATTACCCGTAAGACCTTATGTTCCGAATCCTTTGAGATGCTTCAATTGCCAGCGTTTCGGCCATTCAAAGGCTAACTGCCGCGGGACTTTAACATGCGCCCGTTGTGCAGTACCTGGCCACGAAAGTAATGAGTGTTCAGCGAAAGAAAAATGTGTAAACTGTAAAGAAGACCACGCCTCTTTCTCTCGCTTATGCCCTATCTGGAAAAGAGAAAAAGAGATTATTTCTGTTAAAGTTAAAGAGCAGGTGTCATTTCCTGAAGCTCGGAGAATTGTCAGAGCTCGTACACCTGCACTCGGAACAAACTATGCTTCTGTTGTAAAGGGTCCACCAAAAACTGTAGGGATCCAATATGACACAAAAGATTTTAAGGCTAACTCTGAAACTGATAGTTCAGTTACAATATCTGAATCTGATCAGTCTTCCAATGTTACGCCAACTATAATCAAACATACACGAAAGAAACATAAATCTGCTTCCGAAAAATCTCTGGCTCTCAAACTTTCAAAAAAAGGTCGTTCACAAAGAGACTTGAAGAAAAAAATTTCGTCTTTATCAGTCCGGAATTCAGTCGCTTTGGGATTAGCGACAGAGGGCTTAGCTCACAAGGACTTGCCGACCATATTTGATAAACCCACTAGTCTTGATCACCTTTCCCTCCATCCGTCAGAGGAGGAGGATTTTACAATGAGCTGTGATGTTCCAAAAACTCAAAGCAATGTTGCAAATGATTTATCGCCCAACAATATTTCTTAATGGGTACCTTCGTTTCTTGGAATTGTCGTGGTCTGAGATCCAAAATTACTGACATCAAGTGCATTATCAATCAATTTCATCCTTCTTGTTTTGCATTTCAAGAAACGTTCTTGAATCCTAACGTTTCTTTCAAACTTCGTGGCTACAATATAATCCGTAAGGATGCAGACACAGAAACTAGTAATTCTGGAGGTGTCTGTATCTTAACTTCTAACCTTTTCCCCAGTACACCTCTCAAATTACATACTCCCTTACAGGCTGTGGCAGTTCAGGTTCATACAAGAACACTTGTTACAGTCTGTTCTATATATTTGCCACCACATGATGTCATCAATCAGCAGCAACTTAATAATCTTGTTGATCAGTTGCCTTCACCATTTTTAATACTCGGCGACTTCAATGGGCATAGTACTTTGTGGGGTTCAGAAAGTACAAATTCTCGTGGGCGACAGAACGAGCAGTTTATTACCAATAACTGTCTCTGTCTGCTCAATAATAATGAGAAAACGTACTTTCATGAACCCACACGCAGCTTCCATAGTCTTGACCTAGCCATTTGCTCTCCTGAATTGCTACCATTTCTGAATTTCACAGTTGCCAGTGATCTTTATGGCAGTGATCACTTTCCATTAATTGTCCCCCATGCTAATAGTGGCGTTGCGACTCCATGTCCTCCGCGTTTTCTATTTGAGCGGGCAAATTGGACTGCCTTTACGCAACTTGCAGACATCACAGAGACAATGGTTAAACTTTCGGATATCACGGAAGCAGTGCAAAATGTTACCGATTGTATTATTTATGCCGCAAACAATACCATTCCAAAATGTTCCCCACGTGCGAGGAAATTCCGGAAACCGTGGTGGAATGACTCTTGCCGCGACAGTTACAGAGAACAAAAGAAACGATGGAATATTTTTCGCAAGTACCCTTCAACAGAAAACCTTATTGCGTTTAAGCGCGCCAGAGCTAATGCTCGCCGCATCCGCCGACAAAGCCAGAGGGAATCTTGGATTCGCTTTGTGTCTTCAATCACATCTTCCACTTCAAGCAAATTGCTTTGGAAAAAAGTAAAAGCTGCAAATGGGATCTACAAAGATTTCTCCTATCCCGTGCTAAAGACAGGAAATAGAACGATTGCCTCTCTCATAGATGTTGTTAATACTCTCGGGTATACTTTCGCACAAGTTTCCGCTGCCGATTCATATAATTCTGCTTTTTTGGCGAAGAAGAATCGCGCGGAACGGAGAGTTTTGCGTTTTTCCACCCGAAGATCCCTTCGTTACAATTCTGAGTTGAGGATGCATGAACTGCTAACGGCCTTGTCTAAAGTTAAGGATACAAGCCCCGGTCCGGATGGAATTACCTATAACATGCTTCGCCATTTATCTGAAACTTCTCTTTCAAATTTGTTGTATTTATATAACCGCATTTGGTTTGAGCAGAAGTTCCCTTCGCAATGGCACGAAGCTATTGTTATTCCCATCCTTAAACCAGGTAAGGACTCTTTTGACCCTCTGAATTACAGACCTATAGCTCTCACAAGTTGTTTGTGCAAGACATTGGAACGAATGATCAATTCTAGGTTAGTTTTCGAATTAGAGAAGAGGGCATGTATTCCGCAAATGCAGAGCGGTTTTCGTAGAGGGCGTTCCACATCTGATAATATCGTCCTTCTCGAGACTCAAATCCGCAATGCATTTGTCAGTCGGAATCATCTAGTGTCCGTATTTTTTGACGTTCAGAAGGCGTATGATCGAACTTGGCGCTTTGGAATTCTTACAACTCTTTTAAATTTTGGTTTTCGAGGAAATTTGCCTGTTTTTCTAAAGAACTTTTTATCTTTAAGATCATTTCGTGTTGGAATGGGTAATTTTTATTCAGATCCTTTTATTCAAGCTGAGGGGGTTCCACAGGGAAGCATCCTCAGTGTAACGCTTTTTATGCTTCATTTTAGTCAGTTTCTTAATGTTTTACCTTCATCTGTTCAAGACACCTTATATGTAGATGATCTCCAGATCTCCTGCCAAAGCAGCAATATGCACTCAATGGAACGCCAACTGCAGATTGCAGTTAATAAGCTTATTGACTGGTGTGATGATAATGGACACACGATTTCTCCGGAAAAAAGTCGTTGTATTCACTTTTGCAGGAAAAGAGGTCTTCATTTAGATCCTGCAATTTACATTCGAAATGTCGCAGTTCCTGTTGTGGATGAATTCAAATTTTTAGGGATAATATTTGACCGTAAGCTCACTTTCCTTCCGCATGTCCTACATCTGCGGAAGAAGTGTGACAGGTCATTGAATATTCTTAAGGTACTACCAAGAACCACTTGGGGAGCAGATCGTACATCTTTGCTTAGAATTTACGAAGCAATCATTCTTTCACGCATTGATAACGGTTGTATGGTGTACGGGTCTGCAAGGTTTTCCGTTTTACGCAGATTGGACACCATACACCACTCTGCACTAAGAATTTGTTCGGGAGCATTTCGAACTTCACCAGTGGAGAGTCTTTACGTTGTCTGTCACCATCTTCCTTTAAATTTACGGCGCCAAAAAATGTCTGTACAATATTACCTCCGTGCTTTATCAATCCCGAAACACCCTTTACACTCTTTTATGTTTCCTGTTCGCCTTCGGAGATTATACATGGCTCGACGTTCTCACATTCTTCCCTTTTGTGAGAGAGCTAAATCACTCCTCGAGGATTCGGAACTACATGATTTGACTATTCATACATTTGATTCATTTGCATTTCCACCTTGGGATTTACCTCGGTTTTCCTTTTTAAATCCTTTTTATGGATTTGAGAAACCGACAACGGCCCCTGTAATTTTTCAAAACCTTTTTATGTCTCATCGCTCTCAGTATTCGACCCATATGCCTATTTTCACAGATGGTTCCAAGTCGGACGGACAGGTTGGGTGTGGTATCATTTTTGATACAGAAACAATAAGTTATCGTTTGCATACCTCATTTTCAGTATTATCTGCTGAATTAATGGCAATTTTCTATGCGCTACAAACAGTATCTCTCTCCACTGAGCGTAAATTTTGTATTTACACCGACAGCATGAGTTCTTTGAAAACACTCTCCAATTTTCATAATCAAATACATCCTATCGTTCTGGAAATTCTGCACCTCTTAAGAACTCTGGAAAACAGGGACTACGAAATTTTATTTTGCTGGGTTCCGAGTCACGTTGGGATAACAGGAAATGAACAGGCTGACAACGCTGAGAAAACGGCGTCTTTGTTTATGCAGCGTGAGGTGCCATTTTACGATGCGAAGCAATTGTTTAAGCGTCGTATTAATGCTATATGGCAGGAATCGTGGAATCAACAAAACAGTAACAAATTATATTTTATTAGACCTACAATTACATTATGGGCTGCTCTTCCAGTGCGTGAGCTCGAAGTCAAATTGACTAGACTCCGCATTGGTCACACTCGTTTAACCCATAAACATCTTTTATTAGGCGATCGAGCTCCTTTTTGCTCCAGATTCCGAACGATTTTAACAGTTCTTCACCTTTTAATTGAATGCCCTGTTTTTAATCATCATCGTTTACGATTTTTTAATGATTCAACAGTGGACATGCAAATGCTTGTGGGGGAACATCCCCACAAAAATGTTTTTAAATTTTTAAAAGAAATTGGTTTATATCATCTTATTTAATGCTTCATTACCATTTTTTACTCTCGTTGCTAGTCATTGCCAAGTAATTTTTAATCGGTTTCTAATTTTACATAAAGACACGCTTTTTATATTATAACCATATGTCTGGCGCAGTATAGTCATCTATGGCTCTTGCGCCCTTAAATCCCACAATCCAATCCAATCCCTCAAATTTTCTATTTGTCTTTCTAACTAGATGTTAAATGGATTGCTTTGTCTTTGTAGTCTTCGCATAGCTTAATTTCGCCTGTCATTTCGCTTAAGTTTATATTTAATTGAATACTGTCATCCAAGATAATTCAATCTTTTAATTTTTCCGTGAGCCTAGCTTTTAAACTCACAAGCTCATTAAGTTTTGTTTCTTTCGTATATTCATTCGAAATTTCTTTACTTAAGGTATTTTTTATTTTAGTTAAATGTTTCGTGAAGATAGTACGTAAACCTTTCCTTTTTTCCCTTAAACTATTAATATCCATTTTAAACTAAATCATTCAAAAAAAGCTTACAACAACTAAAAAATGTGGCCACCTCTGGTTTCAGCTCCTCAATGCGCTTCCTCCAAATTGTGGTGCTTTCCAAAAAAATTCAAATTTCCAAATTTCAACGTATCACGTCCAGGGTACACCACGATGATCAGTCAGTGCATGGCAATTCCATTGATGACGAAGCAGAAGTTGAAACTTTCATAGGTTTTATTTTTACACATATATGGACACGGATATTTCTAAAATACCACACAAGTACAACACAACACTAAGACAAGAGAGGGAGAGTGTACCTGTCGTCGCGTCGGCCTCGAATACATCTGGTTAGGGGAACAGATTTTTCCCTTTTCTCCACCGGAGGGAATCAAAACTCTAACAGTACATTTCCTAAATATTTCATTGTATTTGTTGTTGATTCTAACAGCATGAAATATAATTATTTCTGTCGTCTAAATTATTTTTATAGCTGGGATTATGAACCTATTTCTGCAGTTTAAAAATAATCTGTTAAGACTCAGTTTGAATGAACAGCTTTTGCATCGATCTTGGAAATTCGCCAAACAAAGGGAAGACAAGAAATGTTAATTCATAAGAAATTTCTTCTTTTCTTTTGAAGAAATATCTTTTCTTCTTTGAAGATTTTTTTCTTTTGATAATTTTTATTATTAAAAAACAAAAATAATTATAAATTTTAAGCAAATTTCATTCTTTTATCTTTAATTGACAGTTCATTGCAATCGCATTTCTGGTTTCATGTCATTTTTATCTGATTTTCAATGTTAATCCTAGGACTTTGTCAAATTTTAAGGATTTAAGTAGTTTCTAATATCCAATATTTTCAAACTTCTTAAAAAATTGATTCTCGATTTTTTTTAAAACTATAGCTATTGTAATACTTTGTTTTTTATCTGATTTCTACATCTTTCATAAAAGTGAACTCTTCCTTCATATTTCGGCAAAGGAATTGTATGCATTATTCCGAATTTTAAATTCAACTGAATTTATTGTAAAATTATCTCTTGAAACTAGGATAGAAAATGGCCTTTGAGGTGCTTCCAAATTACGCAGTAATATAACGGAAGTCCAAACAACAGTTTAGAATACTATATGATTTTTTTACAAGTGCCTATTGATTTTTTATTAACTTCCGGTCTTCATATAATTTCCGCTTCAATTAAAAATCGTTGAAAAAGCTATTTTAGCCTTCTTTAACCTACATAATTTCTTATAAGCAAAATAAATGATGGAGTTCTGATTGCAAGAGGTGAAGGTAATTATTTTTTGTTGAAATTTTTGTCTTTTAATGGAAATGCTTAGAAATTCGATATGAGTGTAAACTTAACGCATCAACTTGATTCTACGCAAAATATATGGCTGATGCATTTAAATGTACTTGGGAGTAACAATTAGTGAATCATAAATAACAATAATAACAGTAAAAGTATGAGAGGAAACTGCATAATAAAAGACAAACATAAAAGTTGTTAATTGTTTTTTTTAACAAAATATTTTAAAAATTCTACCAAATCTATATAAAATTTCTTCTTTCTCTATTAAGCAAACATAGATTCAGTCCGGAAAAATAAAGGGGGAAAAGGCATTACTCTAGAGCCTAAATTTTAAATCAATGAACTCCATTTCATCGTGGATAAACCTTCATGATTGAATTTTAAAATTATCTGATACATGTGCTCAGTAAGACGAGAAGATGAGGGAAAAGATAATATAATATGCAGACAATCAATATCTCTAAAATTCATGAGTAAATTCATTCATAGATTAAAATAATTAATTCTTTTACTTATCTATACTTATAATAAAGCTCAATGTGTGTGTGTGTGTGTGTGTGTGTGTGTGAGTGTTGGCGCTCTGCAGGCCAGACCGTTTGACCTACAGCTACCAAATTTGGTACATGTATACCTTGGAGGTTGGGAATGTGCACCTGGGGTTCCTTTTTTCGAATTTTTAATTAGAATTTTAATTATTAATTAAAAACTAACTTTCCCGCCAAAAAAATCTTCCATTTTCCCCACCGCCAAATGAGAAAGGCTTCAATTTTTTTTTCTCCCAACAGTAATGAGGCTAGGGTTAACATTTTTCGGCGGATTATTTCAAACGATTCTGTTTATTTTCTTAATGTTTGATGCATTTAAAATTAAACATTGTTAATGAATCGATCTTTCAGATTCATTCTGAAGTACTTTTGAATTAAAATAAAACAGAATAAAGGAAATTAAAAATTTCTAATCCGCATAGCGTTACTCCAACTGGCGTAGAAAAAAATCACATATTTGCGTTACGTAACTGGGGAAGAAAATTCACGCATGCGCATTCTGTTCTGATTGTTGCCATGACAACCGTTATAATGGATGATTTAAATTATTTTTAGGTTAGTTGCATGCTTTTGTAAGTAAATTGTATTTATGTTAGTAATATATTTTTTGTATATGCTTATAGTTTTAAGTGCATCGTTTTTTAAGTATTTTTTAACCTGTTTTCAATGATTAATTTATTTTTAGGTTAGTTGCATGCTTTTGTGATTAAATTGTATTTATGTTAGTTATATATTTTTTGTATATGCTTATAGTTTTAAGTACATCGTTTTTTAAGTAGTTTTTTTAAAACCTGTTTTCAACCGTTTATTTTAAACGATTTGTTTTATTTTCTTAGTGTTTCATGTATTTAAAATTAAACATTGTTAATGAATCGATCTGTTCATGATGAATCTAAGAAAATTTTGTTGACAAATTCTTGAGATATTACATAAATTAAAAAAGATATTCTTTAGTGCCCATAAAGTTTAAACGCTGAGTGACTCTATTTTCAGTAATCAGATTATAAAAAAATGCTTTGTTTCAGTAAAAAATATTATTATATTAATTGAAGATTAATTCTTTTCCACTTTAACTTAAAGCATAAATTCTACGGGAGCTAACAGAAAATTAGAGAGATACATATTACGTTATAACTGAAGGCCTTTATAATATTATGAATGAATTATATGACAATCAAAATTTGAAGTTTTAAAATATTATGATGAAGAAGCTATTAAAGTAGGAATTGCATAAAATTTTTAATTATTAAAATTTTAACGAACATTAAGATTGGCGAACCGGCTGGTCGCCAAAGGCGGCTAGTAGATAATAAATTTACCGTGATTCAGAGTTTATAATTATTTATTTTATTGAAATCGTAGAATGTAATTATTTTTTATAGATTGGAACATTCAAATACGATGAAAAATGTGTGGAAGATGTTTCTACAACAACCGCAGCAAACCTGATTCATAAGCGCCAGAGCTGGAAACTAATACTCTTGCAGAAAGTAAATTCTATTTATGGCAAATTAATAAAAGTTACAATGTAATTTCTGCAATAAAGTATTTTACAATTTGTGAGGGTGGTAAAATATCTGCTTACATTTTCTGTAATTTAAACTCTAATTATTATAATAATTTTTCTACCGCTTCTAATCTTAATAAAATTTTCCAAGGTCATTAGGAGATATGTCATGATGTCGTCCTGAAATTTGCCCTCAAATTTTTAAAACAGTTTCTTTTTTTTTTTTTTTTTAACAAAGAAAGGAAGGCGGAGTATTGTAATTATCAAAATATTGGAACTCGGGATTGCAACGTTTCGCCGCGTTTCAGACCTCTTTGAGTCCGAAAAACCCATTTTTAGAATTATTCCTGTCTGTCTGCGAACATGTTTTGAGCACGGAAATCGAATTTAAGATAAGGAATTTACGTTTCAATCATAGATTTCTACCAAATTGTGAGCGATATCCATTCAGAGGAAGTTTCTTTGCTTGAATATCCGAGTACAAGCCGACAAATATAAACAATAAACATAAATATTGATGAAATGATAAAATTAAATTCATAAGGTTTAGTATGCGTATTTAGCATCTAAAAATGTAAATTTGTAACGAATTTGGAATTGAATATTTTGTAACGCACATTTAGTTACAAGCATATTGTTTGTTTATGCACAATTCATAAGAGTTGAATATAAAATTTAAATGAAATCAAATTAAAGCTACTTCAGCGTGAACAACAAATGGATGGCTGTCTTATTGTATATGAGGAAGCATAAAGGTTGAATGAGATTTAAAATTAGAGAAGCACTCAAAGACATATATAATGAGACTCTTCATTAAATTAAAATTTGGAAATCATTAGTAATCCACTGTAATAAAATAATTCTTATACAATTATATTTTTTAATTTGTCCAGTTAAATCATCAAAACAGTGAATCAAAACGCAATCAAGTTTTGTTCATTGAGCCTAAAATAAAAAGTAAATTCAAAACAAATTTACCAAAAACAAGAATGTTTAAGTTTATGAATAATTACTTTATTTTGAATATTATATATCTTGCTTAGATCATAATTAGTTTCACAAATCAATGAATTTTGTTACAGTGAATTACGTTAAATGGTGGAATGTAATAGCTTAAAAAATAAGCTAATGTAAATTTTTCTTCATTGAAATCCAGAAAAATTGACGCAGAAAATGCATATTAAAAATTCACAGCCGCGACCTAAAATTCTGAAACTATTTAGCAAAGATCATGCTCATGAATATATTTATCATGGGTGAGGAATAAGTAATTTATTAAAGAAATATTTCTTAATAAATTCTTTATGTACGATAATTTTGGTTTCAAAAAGTCGCAACTCATTATACTAAGATGGTTTCATCATTAATTTGGCTATCCTAATATTTTATGTAAAAATTTAAATATTTAGGATTATTCTGGTTAGAATTTTTCATTTGAGATCAAATTAAAAATACTGACCGCAATCCATAGAGGATATAATTATTGAACTAGGAAGAAACTAGTTCTTGTAGAAAAAAAATGAAATGTACTTTTTCTTTTAGAATAAAAATTCGAAATAAAAAATGGTATTAATTATGGAAAAATTATATTTCGGAATTTATATAAGTTAATATATTTGCTAGAAAATTATTTTTTAAAAATGTTTAAACGCAATTAAAAAATAAATTATTTATATACATGTATTTTTATCGGCAATTTGCATTTTTTTCCCTCACATTAAATTTAAATTAATTAGTAAGGAAATCTAAAGAAATAAAGAAATAATACTATAAATATTGTACGTACTTTATTTATATATATATATATATTGGAAAAAGTTTTTATTTTCATTAAAATTGTAACAGAAAATGTATTTCCAAGTACAATACTTCATTAAATAGGGAAGGGAATTGTACAAAAACCTTTTGGTTTCCGCGTAAATAAATAGTAAAAAGTCAAAAAACATTCCTCCGCAGTATAAAAGTGCAAATTAATAAATTGTTCACCTTGCATTCATCTAAGCACATATAAATTTTTACGTTTCATTTCAGTCAACGAAATTTTCAGTGATATGCTTGTTTTAAAACTTAGATTGTGTAACCACAAATACAGACGTAAATATTTATTTCAAAGATGCAAATATATTCAATACAGAAAAACTGCCATATGTAAATATTAATCATATAATATATCATCATGTCTTCAAAAAATTAACTGATCACGCATGCTTTCTCATTCATTGCTCACTTTCTTACTAATAATTACGACACTTGCAAATTCGCCTTTACAAGGAAAGAAAGCAGACTTAAGAATATGAAATAAGATTTCTCAGAGACTTACATTAATATCGAGTAAGAAAACAAACTTATTTTCTTTCACTTGTGTTCTTGTAAAGAAATAATGCATAACAATAATAAGGAACATTTGGATACAACAATGATATAGGCAGTATGTGGCCTGGTCTGGTTGTAGAAGAATACGAAAATCTTTTTCCAAATTCTCATCACTTTCCTTCATGGACCTTTCTTCTTCTGGAGAGGAATATTAGAATGGTGCTCGGTACAAAGTTCTATAAATGTGCTGTGTGCCATTTCTAGAAATCCTTTGGCTGGTTCTATTTTGTATTAAATTACACTGAATGGTAAATGATATATTCCGTTAGTTTTAATTGGCATCATGTCTAAATTACGAGATGAATTTGCTCTGGCTATACACACACTGTAGATCTTTGCAGACGAATTCAAAACAGAATAGCTTTAAACGAAAAATGATGAACTCGATCACATATCAGCAAGCATGGTTAAAAGATTTTATTCTGTATAGTTGTCGAAGCTCATTTTTGACAAGTTTTAAGCCTTTCTATAAATATATAATCTGCCGTATACGTACATGCATGCATTTATATATATTATATATATTATTATTTCGATAGCAATTAGTGTCAATATTGGTATTGTCTAAGTTTATCAAAAGTAAGTCATCAATATACCTCCACCCGTTTATTAAAATATATTTAACTATTTTTTTCTCATAGTAATGTAGGAAAATATTAGCTAAAGCACTTAATAAAGCTGTTCCCATTGGAATGCCCTTTACTTGTATATAAAAATTAATTCCATTAAAAACGTAATTTTCAGTAATATTAAAATTACATAACTCTATCCAGTCATTTTTAGTAATAACATCTTCCATATAATATATAATATTCGTCATATATAAAAGTACAGACCTTTATAATTTTTCATGAGGTAGATTGGTGTATAAATTTTCGAAATCATAAGTATTAAGTTTACTAATGTTGTTATCTTTAAGAAAATCCAGTACTTCTTTGTTGCTAGAAATTATAAAGTTGTCTTCATCTTTGATTTGATCCAGGATATTTTTTAAGTATTTAAAGAAATGTTTTCCCTTATAGTAATTATAACTGCCAGTGCTACAAGTTACGAATATGAATTTTAATGGATTTTTATGAAATTTAACTGTTGGGAATAAATAAGGATAGTTTAGAGAGCAAGTCTTAATTTTGTTTTTTTGCGAAAGCTAGCATTCTTTTATCTAATTCCTTTTTCCCGGTGTTCTTTAAAATATAAATTGCGTTAGAGTTATATTCATTAATTAGAAGTTCTTTAAAATAATATTTACAAATTAAACAGTAATTATTTGCTGATTTATTTATTACTATAATAACAAATTTTTCTTTTAAATTTTTTATTTCTTTTTTTAATGTTTTGCTAAAATAAATCCCGCGTTCTTTAGATCTGTCAGTATCAGTATTCATTTTTATTTTAATTTCCTCTAAAATTCTCACTTTCCATTCTCCGAAATCTTCCGCAGGCCAATAGTATTTTCTAGATAATTTAGCAATAAAAATATCCAAATCTTTACCAATAGAAATTAAAATTTTATTACGCTTTATTTTTTCTTTTAATCTAAATTTAGTTCCTCTTTCCATTAATTCCCTTAAAGAGTTGGATTCAATATTTTTTAAATTACCTGTAATAATATGACCTTTATCCACATCTATAAAATTTTTAGTGTTCTTTGTTACAGCAACAATCTGTTTTATTTATCTAAATTTTTGCTATAGTAAATATAATTACAAATTTTTTTCTTCAAAGTTAATGTATGACTAAACGCTATTGAAACAGTTGTTTTATATCTGATAGAGGAAAACATATATTACTATTATTCACAATGTTAGGTAATTTTAGATTTTCGAAGTAAATATCCAAGAATTTAATCACATAGAATTCTATGTAAACATTATTTTTATTATTAAAAAGTAAATCGTTTCTTCCAATGTTAAGCTTACATTATACTGGGTGTCCCATAAATTTGTAAATACTTTAAAAATTCATAAAAATTGAAGGAATGTGTATATTTTAATGCGGTTTGCGAAACTGTTATTCTCATGAAGGGGGATTTTTTTTTTCATACAAAAAAAAATAGTTCAAAAATTTGTCGATAGAGGGCGCTAAACACAACCAAAACATACAATTCTACCGGAAAAATACTTTTATTTGCATGCAAGCAATTGTTTACATGCGTATCACACCAGTACTACAGTAATTGTTCTATGTGTCCGCCATCACCAAAAATAACAGTTTGGAAGCGGGAGACAACACTGATAACTGCATCATACAGCATATCCGGATGAATGCAAGAGATTTCGTGGCGAATGGCTTCCCTTAGCTGCAGTAACGAAGTTGGCCTATGGCGGTACACCCGAGACAAAGTAACCCCATAGCCAAAAATCAAAGGGTGTTAAATCTGGTGAGCGTGGGGGCCATTCATGTGTAAAGTGACGGCTGATTATCCGTTCTTCAGTAAAAGTTCTTCTCAAAAATGCCTTCTTTTCGGTGTCGATGTGAGGAGGTGCCTCATGAATGTTACTGTGTCAAGGATTCCAATAAGGATGGTATCACTTCCTTCTGTAACATTTCCAAGTAACGTGTTCCATTAACTGAACATGTCTTCCATCCTGCTTTTTACGGGGCTTTTCAAAGAAAAAAGGGCCTACAATAATGAATGCAGTGAAACCACACCAAACAGTAACCCGTGGTGAATGCAGGGGCTTCTCAGTGTAAGCATGTGGATTCTCATTTGCCCATATTCTACAGTTATGGGTATTAACTGCTCCATGCAAAGCAAGATGAGCCTCATCTGTCCACAATATTTTCAGCAGCCATCGCGGATCATCTTCAATTTTCGCCAAAGCCCAATTTGAGAATTCGAATCTCTTAGCTGTATCATTTGGTAAGAGCTGATGTAGCGATTGCAATTTGTATGGGTACAATTGCAATACACCATGAAGGATACGGTACACCGAAGTCTTTGGTATACCAGTTATTCGTGCCACTTCTCGTGCGCTACTGACTGCACTTGTTGACTGTTCTCTTAGCGTGTCCATTTGCGAAGAGACATCGGGGGTACGGACTGTTGTTAAACGAGGTGCACCACTGCTTGGCCGATGACACAAACTTCCAGTTTCTTCGAAATGGCGTACTAAGGAAACAAGTCCAGCAGGAGTGATCGGACATGAACCTTTCTTCAATCTTTTCTGGGTCCTAAACTTTCGTAAGGCTTCAGCCGCCGATTCGTTGCTGACATAAAACCACTTTACCAATAGTGCTTTATCCACCAGTGTCAACATCTTAATACAAACCTTATGCAAACATTTAGAAATGGTGTGTCAATCGCTCACTCTGCCTTTCATAAGACTTTAATTTGCATATTTCCACTAATTTGCTTGTGTGCAGCGCCCTATATTGACAAATTTTTGAATTATTTTTTTTCTGTATCAAAAAAAAATCCCCCTTCATGAGAATAATAGTTTCGCAAACCGCATTCAAATATACCCAGTCCTTCACTTTTTATGAATTTTGAAAGTATTTACAAATTTATGGGACTCCCGGAACATTTTGTGTACGAATTTTTAAACTCTATATCCCCGAATTTATTATTTAATAACCATTTAATTTTATTATTTCTAAGACCAAAAATGTATTTCCTAATTTTATAAATGTTTTCACAATTGTGTTCCAGATTACAGTAATTTTGAAATTCCTCGAATATAATTTGAAAATTGCCACTCAATAGATGGCGCGGAGACCCTCCAATTATTTTTACCTTGAATGGGTTAGCTTGGAGGTGTTGAGAGCGATAAGCACAACCGAAAGCTTAAAATTTTTTTGCTTGCTGCTGGTATGTTTCTTCCTTTTCTTTAATTACTTGTTTGGGTGTTATTATATGGTTAATTTATGTTATTTTTGTTATTGTATTTTTACTTATTAGTGAATGTATTCTTCTAATTTATTGTTTTGTGTTTTCCATTCTGTTAAAATGGTGTATATCTCTGAGGTCTAATTTCAGGGGATTTTCAGGTCACGAGAAATCGATATTAGACTGTTTAGTCTGCATTCGTTCACAGAAAAAAATCGCTTTTTTTGAATCCCTGCCTGAGGGTGACCCTTGAAAAAGTCTTCAGGTGGGATTCTTTTTTTATTTGGTTTAATTTTTATATGATTTAATTTTTATTTTTTCCTATTAACTTGGTTTTTAGTTCAATTGTCTCAATTTATCTGTGTTTTAGAAGTAGCTGCATTTGTGCTCTCTAAATACTATGGTGCTTTTCCTGTTCCTTTTTTGGTTTTAGTTTGAATAAGAAATATTTTTAAGTTGCGATTCCGAAACTATTTAGTTTCGTTTTCAAAATATTTCTAGCTTTAGATTGGCTACATATATATATATATACTAGCCGCCTTTGGCGACCAGCCGGTTCGCCAATCTTAATGTTCGTTAAAATTTTAATAATTAAATATTTTATGCAATTCCAACTTTAATAGATTCTTCAGCAAAATATTTTAAAACTTCAAATTTTGATAGTCATATAATTCACTCATAATATTATAAAGGCCTTCAGTCATAACGTGATATGTATCTCTCTAATTTTCTGTTACCCCTCATAGAATTTATGCTTTAAATTAAAGTGTAAAGGATTAATCTGCAATTAATATAATAATATTTTTTACTGAAACAAACATTTTTTTTAATAATATGATTACTGATAATAGAGTCACTGAGCGTTTAAACTTTATGGGTACTAAAGAATATCTTTCTTAATTTATATAATATCTCAAGAATTTGTCAACAAAATTTTCTCAGATTCATCATGAACGGATCGATTCATTAACAATGTTTCATTTTAAATGCATCAAACACTAAGAAAATAAAATGAATCGTTTAAAATAATCGGTCGAAAACAGGTTTAAAAAAACTACTTAAAAAACGATGTACTTAAAACTATAAGCATATATCAAAAAATATATAACTAACATAAATACAATTTTATTACAAAAGCATGCAATTAGCCTAAAAATAATTTAAATCATTGAAAGCAGGTAAAAAAAACTACTTAAAAAACGATGTACTTAAAACTATAAGCATATACAAAAAATATATAACTAACATAAACACAATTTACTTACAAAAGCATACAACTAACCTAAAAGTAATTTAAATCGTCCATTGAGAATGGTTACCATGCCAACAATCAGAACACAGTGCGCATGCGTGAATTTTCTTCACCTTTTACGGTAACGCAAATGCGTGAATTTTTCTACTCCAGTTGGGGTAACGCTATGCAGATTATACATTTTTAATTTCCTTTATTCTGTGTTATTTTAATTCAAAAGTACTTCAGAATGAATCTGAAACATGGATTAATTAACAATGTTTAATTTTAAATGCATAAAACATTAAGAAAATAAACAGAATCGTTTGAAATAATCCGCCGAAAAATCTTAACCCTAGCCTCATTACTGTTGGGAGAAAAAAAGAACTAAAGCCTAAATCATTTGGCGTTGGGGAAAATGGAAGATTATTTTGGCGGAAAAGTTGGCGGTGGGGAAAATGGAAGATTTTTTTGGCGGGAAAGTTAGTTTTTAATTAATAATTAAAATTCTAATTAATATTTCAAAAAAAGGGACCCCAGGTGCACATTCCCGACCTCTAAGGTATACATGTACCAAATTTGGTAGCTGTATGTCAAATGACCTGGCCTGTAGAGCGCCAACACACACACACACACAAACACACATTGAGCTTTATTATAAGTATAGATATAGATATATACCCCTTACAATGAGGTTTCTGCATAGAAGGCATTGTTGTCCTTTGGTTAAAAAACAAAAAGAAGAAAAGAATAAAGCTTTCAACTATTTAAGAATATATAAAATTAAACTTTTCATGTATAAACATTAAATTAATGATAAACAAATAAGAAGTATTCATATTATTATGTTAAACAAGAAAGCATTAAGGAATTTTGTGTGCATAAAAACGCATTATATATGATAAAAAGAATTCATCACTGTTATCAGTAAAGCTTAAAAAATATATCTGGGCTTATCTAATTGTATAAACCACTATTTAAATGCAATTATTGAAAACCGTAATAATGATTTCCGACATGCAAAATATAGTCAAGTAATTATCACTTTATTGGACATTATTTGAAGGGCGTTTATAATCGACCCTGAGCAGCCGTTCAGATATCAGTTAATTAATTCTCTTAGAATCTAATATTGATCTTTATAATTTCGATAAAGCCATTAATGGAATGTAAATTTCAGAGCATTTTAAATGCTTTCATTTTATTAAATTTGGTCAATACATATATGATGTAAATTTATTTTTTGGAAAATTTTCTTTGCAATTTAATGTTAAATGATGACTGGCATTTTGCAGCATCAATGGGAAAAAGTTAAGATAGAAAAAAAAGACAAATATTACTTATAAGATTTATAAAGTAATACCTTTATAGCACAAAACATCACTACAATAATGTTTCGATATTTTCATGGCATCGTTTAGCTTTCAGAATACCGAAAAACATTATAAATATCAATTGCTAGTGAGGACAACTTATTAATTGTATAAAAAGTAATATTATCTATATAAAATAGTTTCATTCTTCATTACAATAAATATCGAAGAGTGTCAAAATATTGTTGGTAAGGTTTAAGTTAAACTTAATTTCTGTTTTAAAGAGAATGGAAAAATTAAGAGGATTACATCTGAATCAGAATCATCTTCTTTAATCTTGTTAAACTCCGGCAAAAAAGTAACTTATATTAATCCAGATACAAGAAGAAAATTTAGTAGAGTTAAATGTCAAGCCCATTGTTTTGAAACCATGCTGCCACGAAACTTTTAAACTCAGATGATTTCGACAAACAAGAAATTTGTTTCTTGCTAACTGTAATTTTGGACATCATATGAGATAAACAAACAAAAAAAAGTTTTTGAATTTCTTCACTTCTTAAAATGCATTTTCTTGTAAGTGAAAATAAATGTTCATCAAGTTTTCACATTCATTAAGTAAAACTGTAAGAAAATTATTGTGATGAAATCAAAGTAGGTCCCTTTACGAAGTAGTTTGAGAAATAAGTCTGGTTGTGAGTTTAGAATCAGATTCCAAAATTTATTCAAACTTTCATATATTTGGCGGTACTGATTGATTTGTAGCAATTATTATATAAACATAATTGCAACCAAAGATTTCGAATGCAATCAAGGCAGAAGATTTTATGTTCTTCCAAATCGTACCAGAATAAAAAAAATAAAAAATGTTGTGTTGCCGAACATTTTTGCATTTGTTTGAATAATTTATTATGACTTTGAAGCCAATAACACGGAAGAGTAATTCAAAGTTATTTTAATATTTTTAAATCATAAAATCGTAAAAAAACAATAGCGAGTTCTCTATTGTTAATCTCCTAAAACACTAATTTAATATTTTGTAAAAAAAATTCCCGTATCTACATATAATATATTAAGAAACTTTTTCATGATTTAAGAAATCATCATAACACCAAAATTTTAAAAATATTTTGTTGTCAGAACAATCTATTAATAAACGTAATTTAAACCCAAGCATTTTATAACCTTCAATTCCCTCCAATTTTTAACTAAATTTAAATTGTTGAGGACGAATAAAAATTTATTAAATGCCTTTTCCAATGCCCTTTAACTCATGCGTGAATTCCCCCCCCCCTTAAAACTGGTTTAAAATATGGTTTCGCTATAATATTTTTAACATTTATGGAGAATTAGAATAAGAATGCTTTTATCAAAGAATTTTTCTTTAAGGCTTATAGCCTTTATTTGATACTTAAACGAAGAATCGAAAATGGTTTAATTGGCGTAAGATTTGATTCTTTTGACTTGTGAGTAATTACATCAAAAAGAAGAATACTGTATTTTTTATAATTTTCGTGGTTTTTTTTATTTGATAAAGAAAGAATCTCCTTTTTATTTAAGTTTCAAACTCTTTTTTTATAAAAGTGACAGAAATATCTGAAGATTGTCACTATAAGAGAATTAATTTGTTTCAAAATTTTCAAAAAAATTAAAGTTTAATTTTAAAAAGAAAGAAAAGTTTGCTTTGAAATTTGAGCCATATAATCATTTTTATACGAAAACTGATTTTTAAAATACTGTCTTTTAAGAAAAAAATAATTTAGTAGAAATTTAACTGGAAATAAAACGGTTGTATTGTATGAAATTCTGCATTATTTGAAAGACACTATTTCAACTACCCGGCTATTTTTTCATTTTTCTAACCTTTCTCATTGATAAATCTGAAAATTGTAGTTTTCTAATAGGCGTAGTTGTGAGCTGGAAGGTGATTTTAATATAAAATTTTTTTGTAAAATCTTGACAGGCCTAGTTATTTTGATAAAATTGATTTTTTTAAAAATATCACGCAAATATGGATCTGAAATTTATACTGAATTTTGCAATGTGCTTTAAGGGATTTGCAAAAAATTCAATGCATTTTTTAAGAATATAAATGTTTTTCAAAATTACCGATCTTTTCTAATTTATTTCTTACTAAATAAATCTGTTTTAATGTTCGACGGCTCATTTTTTTGATATTGCCTCATACCTATAGCTTCCTAACTAGATCTTTTATTCTTTAATCAGTGGTCTCTTATTACAAACAGAAAAAAATAAACACCTTTTCAAATATCATTTCTTTTACCCTTTCTTGTCCTTTTCTATGTTCGAATACGTGATGTAATTGCGTGATTTCGATGGCTATTAAAGTAACTAAGAAGTCATAAAAATGCTATATTCCTTTTTTTAAATATGATAATAAAATTCATCTGAACTAAAACTTTTTTTCATAACATTTAAATATTTCCTCTAAAGATAAAATCCTGTTACTTTCCTGACCATCATGCCACTAAAACAACACATTTCTGATCACCTACTGATAAACTGAAAAAATAACGTTTTGTATCTTAGTATTAGAGATAATTTCTAAGTATATAAAGCAACTTAAATTTGATAAAAATGCCACTTTAAATTGTGATAATGAAATTCGTCTGAGTTATAAATTCTTTTCATAACTTTTAAATATTTCCACTAAAGTTAAAAGTTTTCATTTCTGATGATCTGCTGATATACTGAAAAAATAACGTTTTGTATCTTATTGTATCACATATAGTTTCTAAGATTATAAAGTTTTTCGTTTCTTTAAAAATAAAATGAATCAGTATATTGCAAATTACCAGTGCCCTTCAATATAGGCTCTAAAACTAAATTAAGTGCATTGAGCTCTATATGTACATTATAAAAGTGCTTGCTTACAAATTGCTTCTTAGAAATATTCGGATAGCATTTTTTTTTTTTTTTAATATAAGCCGTTGAAATATTTCTTTATTTAAAGGCTCTAAGCATTTTGTTTGCTCACAAAAGAAACATACATTTAATTATTTTTAAAAAGATTATTATTTTTTAGTACCCATGTTAAAGAGTTATTTACTTATTACAAAGAGGATAAAACAGATTGCTTATAAAAAATTTGAAATGTATTACAGATTAATATTTTTACATTTTTTTTTATTCGATGCTATCATAGGGGGGATTTTGAACCCTACCATATAAACAAATAACAGAAAATCTTAAATATAATGTTCAAAATAATAAATCCAAATATAAAATATTAATTTAAAAAACTGAAATTATGTATGTATAGCATTTACTTTATGGCATTTGTATTCATAATGAAAACTACTATTTTTTTTTTTTTTTTAATAACGTGAAATCTCTGTTATAGATGTTTTCATTAATTTTTTCAAATAAAATTTGATGTTCCCCTTAATTTTTAACAAATAAAGTCAACTTTATTTTATTTTTATATCAATGTATTTTTAAACAATTGTTTATGTTTTTGGATATTACTGGCAAAAGCACCAGCCTAAGAAAATGCATTTTGTAAAAGGTAAATGACGAATTCCATTTGTTGAGTGCATAGCAATCCAAATTCAAGAATACATTCCTACATAAATGGATGCTGATTTAATTTTTAGAAAAAAATATATAAAATGAAAAATGTTGTTAACAAAACTCATCCTCGTAAATGTATTTCGAAAAATACTGGGGAGAAAATGCACTGAATCTTATTTCCTAGTAAGATACTTATATCCACAGTAAAATATGTTCAATGATGTATAATACAGCAACTGATATGAATTGTTGTCATTGCGAAAAATATATCCCTTAAGCTATCTGTAGACGTATTTATGATAATGAAAGCTATTAGCGTAGCTCAACAAGAATCTAAAATGTATTCTTTATATTTCATATTCGTATGTCGTACAACTTGCAACGAAAATTGTTATTTGAAATGCTAAAAATGTTGTTTGAAGTAAAAATTTCCAAAATTTCAATTTCAAATTAAGATTTTGAAATTTTTGGGAACTTGTATGAAATAATGAATACTTATGTATATTCTAAAAGAAAAGAACATCTAAAAATATTGTATTTATTAGAGCAGATGCTGTTTTTCTTTTTCTTCTTTTAGATGATAAAATTCATTTGATTGATGAGTATAATCTGAAGCTAAATAATTGTATTCAAAATTTGAATACAACTCTTGTGTGTTTTGTAAAAAGCCATATTCTTATGGAGTTTAAATATGATAAAATCCATCAGAAAATGAATTCTTCATGATATATTATAGTAACATAAATTCTGAAAACAGTATAAAACCGCATTTGTATAAAATGTTTTATTTTTTTTTAAATGAGCAAATTGAAGCAACATTTATGCCAATCGTACTGGATACAATTGATTAATAATTTAAAATGAGTAATGCGTTATAATAAAGCGTCTAGTCTTTGTCATAGGAGATCAATTTTAGTGTCTAAAAGTAAGTTTAGTGGCAATAACTATAAATTTTAATAAAAGCACAAAATTTTTATAACATTAATTTTTAGTGTATCTCGAAAACTATAACAATGTTATAAGAAATTAATGGTGTAAATAATATTTTTAGAGTACAATGGTATTCTGGTATCTGCCAAGGAATACGAAGAAAAATATTTCATACTGGACCTGCTTAGTTAAGTTATTGATTCTGAGTGGTAAAAGCATAAGGCATAGTATAATCTGTAACAAAATAGACAGAATAGCATGACAACCATAACTATTAACTAGATGACCACTATGTTATCTAGACGATCACCAGACACTTACTATTGTCCAGATGTAGCTACAAAGTTATGCAATCAGAAATAAATCATTAGAAATGTAGAGCGCAAATAAATAGATATTTTACCAGAAACAAACTCAAAAGTACTCATTGGTTCCTAGTTGTTATAGTCAATATATAGAAAGAATTTCTAATGCTATATCTAATCAAAATTTATCTTGCAATATATAAATAACTTTTATATTGTATCCCTTTTATTGCATTCTTAATATTGCTGGAAGTAGCTGTTATTTTATATTGAAACAACAGAAACAATTTACTTCTTTATAGTGTTTTCATTATAGCGTAAATGTATTCAAATACTTGATTAATTAGTATTCTATTCCATGACTCCGATCACACAATCATTCTCAAGTTTGTTCACAATGAGTACAGAAATGATTCTTTAATATTAACAATTATGTATTTAAATTTCAAAATGTGCATGCAATTTCAACCCGAAATACTATCGAAATCGTAAAATTACTTTAGTGTTGTACAGAAGATAAATTCTCATTAACTATTGATAATTTTCTCACCCTTTGGGAAATGAATATTTAAAAAAATAACAAGGAATAACAATATTGATGAATTTAGTAGGCCACTGTCATTAATGGAGCAACAGTAAATCTTAAATTATAAGGAATTCGCAAAGGAAATAAGAGATATTTATTTAAACATTATAATAATTAGGTTGGGATTATATGATGCTAAGAATGACGGTTCAATGGTAGGTTTAATTAACTATTACAATGCTACGATATATCCTAAAAGCATCGACATCTTTTCGTGTCATTGCAATTCATCGAATTATAGTTTAGATCAGATTTCGTCAGATATAACTTTGAATATGTCAAACTAGTGTCCTACATATTGTCATGATTTGACGATTGTGAATTCAACTGTTCGAATCCGTTTCCGTCTCTTGAATAAGTGATGTATGATGATTGAGGAAGGATTAATCGAATTTTAACAAACAATTCTGGGAATAATAATTTGAAAAGTTGTCATGGAAAATTTATTTATTTCTGAGAAAGATTGCAATACAAAAGTTTTCTTTGGCATTATTCCTAATATTTCTTTCTTTCTCTGGCATTATTCCTAATTTTCGAATATATGTTTTCAAAAATTGAAACACATTCAATAATAGAAAAGACAACAAATTGTTTATTTTTAATTTTTAACATACATCCGTTTAAAAAAAAAGGAACGCTTTGTTTCTGTAATGTTATCATCCATTTTTTTTGGAACAAATCTTCATTCTTTTGAATAATTTAGAGGTTTTGGAATTCTTAATTTGACATCAGAAACACACATACACTCACAAGCATATATATATATATATATATATATATATATATATATATATATATATATATATATATATATATATATATATTAAATATTTATATTAGTACCTAAATTCTCAATTAAAACATTAGATTTTAAAGTGTTTGTTCTCTTTAAGATATTTAAAAAGTCAGAGATATTTTACAAATTTTATAATAACTTGCAACAGACGAGAAAATCTATAAATCGTTTTATAATTCTAATAAAGAGCATATTTTTTAACATAAAATGCTTCTAATAGTTTAATTATTTTTATACTTTTAGGCAAATAATGTTTGTGAATAAAATTTTGTAAAAAATTTTTCAATTATCTCAAGATCAGAAACTATTATAAAACTTAATACATTTTTGTATTTTTAATGATAGTGTAATACTTATATTTTGAAAATTTTCTTAATAATTAATAGATTAATTTAATAAAATTTTGCTTGAAGGACTGTGAAGCCATCTGATAAGGAATCTGGGAAGTAAGAAGGATTTCATAATATTTTAATTATAGAATTGTAAATTACAGAATGAAAAGTATAATACATTAAAATTAAAATGATTCTACTTTTTAATTCTCAAAGATTGAGTGCTATAAAAATAAAAAACTTATCTTAAAAATAAAAATAAAAACTTAATATTAAAAATACAAACTTATCTTATTAAATGTATTGCGTTTTATGTTTGATAATTTTCCTTGCATTACATTAATGCATTTCAAAAACTATTATAAATTTTTAAAGATGAATCATAGAATAATTATAATACTTATAAATGTTCGTGGTTTCAAGACAACAGGTCTTAAGCACGCATAAAAGACGAAGAATTTTAATGAAGAAACGTTAATGTGTTGAAAAAAAAGGGACTTCAAAAGCAGGGATATCAAAGACATTATCTGCATTACACATTTCATATGTATTTTCATGTATCATTTTTGAAACTTAGATTCTCAGAAAAAATATCTTTGAAATATGTTAAGATATTTATTCTTTTCCGACATAAAATTTGTTTCAAAAATTAATATGTATTAAAACTGCCCTGGTCTACGAATTTCAAAGTCCTAATTTCTTCAAAAGTAAAATGCTCCAAACACCGGCTATTTTTACTTGCAAAATTCTAAAGTAAAAAAGAAATCCTCTGATTAACTCAGGTTTAAATTTTTTATTGCCTGAATTAAGATACGTCTACAATGGAACATTAATTTAATATAGATTACTTGCAGCAGTGAAGTAATAAGTTACTCTTACAATTATGAAAAGTTTAAGAGATTCTAATTAAACTGTGCAATATAGACATTAGTGATATTAACGGACCTTTGCCGCGGTGGCCTGGGGGTAAGGTCTCGGCTTAGGAACCGGAGGGTTTCAGGTTTGAGACCCGATTCCACCGAAGAACCGTCGTGTAAGGGGGTCTGTTGCACGTTAAATCCGTCATGACCAAACGTCCTCCCGCTGGTGGTGTGTGGTGTGGAGAGGGGGTGCCAGCTTAGGTGTCGTCCTCGTCATCTGACCGTGGTTCAAAATTACGAGGTCCGTCCCAAAATAGCCCTAGTGTTGCTTCAAACGGGACGTTAATATAACTAAACTAAACTCTAACTGACCTTTGCTTTTTTACCCTTTAGCTGTTTTCTACCCAAATATTCCGCACAAGTCAGCTAAAATTGATGAATCCCATCATATTTGACATGAATATGTGGATTTGATAGGTAAAGCTCTAAAATAATTGAAGAAAATAAATTTTGTGACTTAAACATTGAAATGTAGTCTGAAATTAGAAGCGTAATTTCCAAGCAAAAGAATTGGAAACTAAAAATAATCTAAACATTAAATCACTTGGGATTAAAAAATTGCGCAATGCCGTATGTCAAATTATAGATTGAAGTACGCTTAAAACTCAAAAGTATTTTAATTAATTTTCTTTCAAGAGTGAACTTTCAATCAACAGAGGAATGAAAACAGAGCGTTTATTTCGGGATTCCAAGATATATATTATCTTCAGACTGAAATGAAAATAGATCATAGATGAAAGACGAAAGACCGTAGGATAAAAAGTCAAATTTAGATAAGAGTAACAAATTACCATCTTCGTCACAGATGAAATGACTGAGAAAATGATTTTAAATAAAAATAAAAACTATTTCCCATAAGTATGAAATATTTTACCTCTGACGTGATCAAAAATTCAACTCACCATGGTGGTACACATGATAGGCTTTAAACTTCTATAACTCATTTTTGGTTTCGAAAAGAAAAATCGGAATTTGAGGAAAATAGGAGCTATTAGGATGAATACACTAACACGTTTCTTTATTTATCAAAAAATACCACGAGGTTAAATAGTGCGTTTTTAATACTTACACTTTAGGAGTGAAATCAAATAAATATTTTCATTCGTCAAAATGTCTTTTTCTTAGCAACAAGTTATACATTAAGCGATTAGAAGATCTGTACTAACAACTCTTTATAAAAAAAAGCCATCCGTTGCCACTTTAAAAGAAGTAGCCAAAGGTACCTCATATATATACATATATATTATTTTATATCACCTTAATTAATATTTCAAAGAAATCTGCCTTAAAATTTACATAATAATAATCTTGATTTTGGAATACTGATTCTAATAAGGGAGTTTAGCTTAGTTTAGCTATAATACCGACTCGTTTTTTTAAAAGTGTCACTAGGGCTATTTTGGGACGGACCTCGTGATTTTGAACCAAGGTCAGATGACGAGGACGACACCTGAGCTGGCACCCCCCTCTCCACACCACTCCACACCAGCGGGAAGACATTTGGCCCGAACGGTGTTAACGCACATCAGACCCGCTTACACGACGGTTCTTTGGTGGAACGAGTCTAGAAGGGGATTTTTTAATTTCTAAAATTAAGATGTTTCTTTCTGATTTCTCATAATATTCAATAATTTCTGTTTATGTAAACTACCTTTTTCTCAATTTTTGCTTACTAAGAAGGGATAAATAGAAAGTGCTCCGAAATGAAGATATAAGACAATTTTAGTTTGTAGCTATAAAAGTTTATCTGATATAATATATACTATTATAGCTGTATATTATAATATAAACTATTAAATATAATACACGATTGGTAGAATTTTTTTGGTTGAATTGGTAGAGAACTGTAAAATAAACACCAATTCTGGGTAATTGGGAACATACAGTAAAACGAAACCAGAGGTTTGTGCAACAGCTTCCAGCATTTTGCATACATCTTCTCAAATAAAAGCACTACTATTTTTAGAAGTCGAATAAATGTTTCCAAATATCCTATACATTTCAATACAGTTCGGTACACATCGGAGAATTGAGAAAACTTCTTTGAGACTAGTTAATTAGGAAATTATTTAAAAAAATGCAGTACTACGTAATAGACCTGCAGAACATGATTTCGCACTCACGAAAATTATAAACCTCATCTTAATCTTCTGCTATAATTTGTAATTTTAAATTAAATGAAAATGTCAAAATCTGCAAATATCCTATACATTTCAATACAGCTCGGCACACATCGGAGAATTGAGAAAACTTCTTTGAGACTAGTTAATTAGGAAATTATTTTAAAAAATGCAGTACTACGTAATAGACCTGCAGAACATGATTTCGCACTCACGAAAATTATAAACCTCATCTTAATCTCCTGCTATAATTTGTAATTTTAAATTAAATGAAAATGTCAAAATCTGCAGAATTTGTTCCCATTTACACTACATGAACATGAATGTCGTAGCTTTTGTTGTCAGCGCCGTATATCTAACACAATAACCTGTTAAAACAGAAGAATTTTTTTTGTCTATCTAATAAACTGCTCTTATTCTAAAATCGAAGACATAATTCGTACTTTTCCTGAACGAGCACTCCTGCTGTCATGCATGGAATTTCCATCCTCCTCCACTCTTCAAAACCTAGCAAAGCCTACCCGGAAAATGTAATTACCCAGATTCTCACTGTACAGCAACGACAGTTGCTCACTTAAACCTTTCGGGCGAGAGAACGAAAAACTAAAATGTTTTAACGCTTACATTGATTCATCTATCTTCGGTACTTGAAGGATCATGCATCACGGCTGGAAACATATTGTTAGTTTAAGTGGAAAAAGACGAAAGGATATTTCTTTGGCAGAATATGTAATTTGATTGCGAGGACTCTACTGCTGTCTCAAATCTTTTGATTTTATGAAAGATAATTTATTTTTCTTAACTTCTAAGTGTTCGCATTCATATATTGATAAGAGTATATTAAAGATACTAAATATTCACTTAAGTTAAACTTTAAAAGATACATTTTTTTCGTCCGCACTAGTTTTGTTGAATTTTACATAAGGTCTACTGTTCCTGAATATTAAGTACAATATTATTTTAAGCAAGTATAAATTCTCATCGAATTTCTAAAGAAAGCTAGGCAATCGAAAAATAATTTATTTCATAGAAGTACCCTATTAAAATGTTACTTTTATCTATTATCTACCTCTCAGGAGGATACATGGCAGTCAGGAGATCTTTTATTCAACACGGAATAGTGGATTCGTAACTTGACTTCGGAAATTTAACGCGTATATAATCTTGGTGCTAACTGTACTCTGTGTAAACAGTATGGCTTTGTTTTGCATTGAAAGTTTGAAAATGGATTTATTACTCCAAAATTACCATTCTACCATGATTGAAATTGTAAAACTCGACATTTTACAAATTTTTAAAATTTCTTAAGTAGACATTAATCAAATCCATCAATTAATTAGTTTTTAATAATCAATAACAATCCAAACAAAAAATCTTGTGGATGATTGTTTTGAAGAAATTTCTACTGCGAAAAACTGTAAATGTTACAAAAATTAATTGCATAATTCGATTCATAGTAACAAAAAGTTAAATATCAGAAACACAGTATATTACTTGATATCTATAATAACGTTAACATTCATTGTATTCCGAAATTGCTGTTAAATCGTTGAAAAGTTGCTGTTAAAAATGCTATTAAATCGTTGAAAGGTTGCTGTTAAAAATGCTGTTAAATTTTTATTTCATTTCATTTTTAGATGTCAATTCTTAAGAGAGATACTTTTCTTCTGGAATCTTTTAAAACATCAAATTCAGAAATTAGAGAATATAAGTAAAAATAATAATAATAATAATAATAATAAAATAAAATAAAATAAAAAAACCTAAAATTCTTTACTGAAACAATGCAAATCATATACGTTTTCTTTGCTCTATAGAAGGAAAATAATAATAATAACTAACATTTCATTCACATCATGTACTTTTTGAATTGATAATTTCATTTAAATAAAATCATATCTGAATTCTCCTATTTCCCTCTTCTAAATGCCTGATATCCTTAAAAAATGCTATAAAAATTAATTGTTAGAATTTTAAGAATGAAAATCTCTGAACTGGTAGAGATTTCCAAACTCATGGAGGGGTAGTGTCTTAGCAATTTCTGAATATCACAAGTTGATACAGAGACAGAAAAACAGTTAATCAATAAATTTAACGTTCGCATACGAATTTAACTCTTGGATACAGTCCTCTATCCTATACTAGAATAATTCGATACCATGAAGATTTCTCTTATTTGGATGTTTGGTTTTCAATTTTAGTCGTAGTTTAATGTATTTTCAGCAAAATTACATCATGCTCTTTTATGATGCATGAAAAAAAATCGCATCAGACATATCTGTAAATAATCTATTATCTTGATTAAATTATATTATTGCTGTTAAGTAGCTTTTCATATTGGCTTTAGATATTTTCATAAATGGTGTTATAAAGATACACATATGTCGAAAATTGGAGACATAAAAAATTTAAAACAGATAATTGGAAAGGATGAATGGTAAAGCCGAAAAGAGGGGGATTTGCATGTTTTACAAGGGCAGACAATGAAAGAAACAATTACAGAACTCCAAGTACAAATTACAGCTTATGGATAACTTTAACAAGCAATGTGGGAAGATTGCATATTCAATCTCTGTTGTGCGAACATATCAACGAGAGGACAATTACAGGAAAACAATTAGATAAATTAATTATCTGAACGGAAAAACTTTGGCGAGCGAGTTTACCGATGAAATTATAAGTTAAAATGAAGCCCATGTTCCATAAAATCATTAGGTAATTTCTTTTTAAAAAAAATTGAGGAAACTAAAGATAGACCCCAACCAGGAAGGTCATCTGTTCCCGTTGAAGTTGCTAAAGAAAATACCTAACATGATTACTGCTGGTCCATTACAAGAAATATTGGTCCTTTCAAGAAATATTGACCGAATTTTCTATGTGCTGAAAATGAAATCCTTGAAACTCCCGAGTTCTGTCCTGTATATGTTTCGTCATCGATTCTAGCATGTCCAGATGTTCCAACTGAGAAAACGGACAACAGCACATCAATTGTGTGAGTTTTTTTTTCTCTTTCTTTTGCTCATCAGACATGTAGAAAATAGCAGTTGTTCGGTGAGTATATTATGGACGAATGAGACACATTTCCTCTATACTTTGAACGTAAACTCCGAAAACCGCATTAATTAGGCTGACGAAAACCTTTATTTTACACGAATCTACAGTGACTGTGGAAAGTGATATCGCAGTCTGTACATTTTTGAAGATGTCAGTTTCAAAGGTCTGAAAAAGAATTTCATTATAAGTACTCGGTATATACCTTGCAGAACCACGCATTTCGAGCTAAATATTATTAATGACATTGTATGAATACAAGATGTCTCTCTTCTACAAGCCGACACATGTCACGAACAAATATTTCAACAGCATTTCAGCGGTAGAGTCATCTACAGCAATTTTTCAGTTTGGTGAATATCGCAATTCTTACTGCATTGGATTTCTGGCTGTGAGTTTTCTAAAATATGAGGTGTAAACATCGAAACCCCGAGATTTGTTAGAAATGGAAGATACCACATTATTTGTAGTTTTACTGATTCCTATTCCGATGTTACGCTCTTTATTGCTGCCAACAATCTAGCACATACATTAGTGTCTTGAAGATAGGGTTGTACATCTAAGAAAAGTTTTTTTTCTCTCCCTTTACCTGTAGTCATTGGTCCTTTATATGCTCTTTCTTTACATGTATGTTATGTCTTTAATTTTGTCATACATGATTCGTTTCAAAGTTGTTTTTGATTTTTAAATGCTTTGTTCAATTTTCACAAAAAAAAGTGGATGTTGCCATGGGAAGATTCTGTAATTCTTTCACTAAAACAGTACTTATCAAATCTCTATTACTTGATATCATCAAAATCTCGAGAGCATAACTTCAAGCAACAATATCTGAAATTTTTGAATATAATTAAGATCCATTATGATAAAGAGAAAATTCCAAATTTATTATTTTCAATTTGCTGTTTCTGCATACTCAGCTATAACTTTCTGTCAATCTTCGACTCAGTTTTTATGCTTAAGCACTTTTTCAACATATTGCATGCATAACTGAACATTCTTTAATAACATACTTTTAAAATTATAAATTTAACTATGAAATCCCTTCTTTTCACACTAGCAATTCTGAATGCCCTTTAACTTAAAAATGTATAATAATGAATATATATATATATATAAATTTTATCTATCTTGTTCTTTATCATTTTTATTCATTCTTTATCATTTTTTACTCGAACAGAATAGGCATCCTTTGAATTGATTTCATTCAAACTTTAATAGAAATTTACAAATTTACTGTTAATATTTAATTTATATATAGAGATTTCTTTTCTTTTTATATGTATTACAATTGAATTCGCTTTTAGTATAGTTGAAAGCATCTCAAACTTTTACAATTTCCTTTAAAGTTTAGATTCTTTATTCAAAAAAAATTCTAAATTGGATACTGATAAATGATATTTCTATAAACGTTTTTAAGGTTCCTCCATTTTTATTTTCAGTCTTTAATGCACTGTTTGCATATTTTTATAGATATTTTGAAATTTGTAATAAATTGCTTTTGGGATTCAAAACAAGATGTTATTCATCCATAGTTGCTTCTCAGATTCAGTGCAAAATGTCATATTCATCCATAATAATAAAATTTATTTGAAATTAATCGATTCTTTTAACTTTTAATTTTTTTTTCAAATTTTTTATCTACGACACGAAAATATATAGAATTTCACTATATTCGAATACATGAAGGATTGAATGAAAATTAAACTGCAAAACTTTGTCTTTACATAAATATGAAACAATTTATTTCAAATAAAGTAGTATAAAACTGCATATTTTTTTTTTTTTTTTTTTTTTTGTTTTGGTATATAAAAAGAAAAAGAAAAATGAAATTTTTTTAAATGGCGAGAAAACCACCATTTGCTAATTAAAACTCTTGGATATTAGCTCACTTATCTAATAATTTTGCAATACTTATCTACTTTGATCTCAAAATGGGAGATTTAAAAATTGTTTTTTTTTTTAATTTTAGAAGTTTTTTAGAGATATAGTTAAATTTTTTTGTAAATGGAATTTATTATAAAATCTTCAATTAAAAATGAATTTTTTCTCCAGTAAAATGCTGCAATATAATTTTAATGAAGTTTATAAACGAATATCATTATTTGAAATTAATTAAAAATCTCATTAAGGAAACAATTAGTTTGTAATAAGGTGAAACTCAAAAATAAGAAAAAGGCAAACTATGAAACTTGTTTATTTTCAGTTTTATACATTATTTTTAATAATAAATACATTGAATGCATAAAATAATTAGCAATATTATTGAAAAAGATAACATCTTCAAAGATTGCGGAGTTAATTGAAGTGATAGGAAAAAAATAATAGTAAGTGAAAAATGCTGACACTGAAATTGAATGTATGCTTGCATATGAAAGACAATGTTTAATTTTTTAATTAGATTAGTCTATATTTTTTTATATGTCTTGTGATTTTTTTTTATAAATTTAGAATATTTCGAATATTTTATGTCCAGAATATTATATTTAAATTTGAATTATACTATTAAAAGTGTATTTATTCTTAATAATTAAGGGGAAAAAATTAGAAAATCAGCATTCCTCTTTAACGTTACATGAGGAATAATAAAAATTAAGGAATTGTTAGACAATTTACATATAGTTAAGATATATTTAATTAATTAAGGATATAAAGTAAATAATTAATTAAAATCATATTTACAATGTTTAAACACAAACCAATTTTCCTAAAATTGACTTTTCTTTAAGGCAATATTAACTGCTATAATGTCAATATTAATACAATTTAAATCATTTTAATAATATGAAATAAAGAAAGAACGACACAAATATAAAATTATATTAAAATATTAGACTTTCATAACTCATAAATACTTTCAATTCCGGAATTAACGATGACGAAAAAAGGTTTCTTTTTTTTTAATTTGTAATGTGATACCAGTTTTGCAAGATGCCCAGTAAATTTGAGACATGGAATGTTATCGGTTTATTTTACTTTTATCATACGAGTATAAATCAACATAATTATATTTAAAAGTTAAAATACTGTGTCTGAATTTATTCTTTAAGAAGTGCTGAAGATTTTCAGTTTAAAAGCAATCACGTATTTTTCCAATAACAAATGGTATGTCTTAATTTGTAAAAAATTGTGATATCTAAAATTTAGCATAAGTCTAAAAGAATTCGCAATAATTCTTCTGTGTGTATTTTACCGTTTTTATTTTCATTTCTTGATATGAGGGATGTAATGTAACTTGGACAGAATGCGTCTCGATTTATTGCCAATATCTTGGCATATGCTACCATTTCGTAGGGAACATTTGAATTATCTTAAATTGTATTCCTTACAACTTTGCATAAACCTGTAGTTGTTAATCAATCATTTCTCATTTACTATTGCAACTGTACAATTTTTCGCTGTGAAAAGCAACATTTTTTAAAGCATTATACTACTTTTTATAAATAAATTGCAAAGATTTTTTTTTAAATATTCTAATTAAGAATAAAATATAGCCTGCAAATTTTATCATGTATTAGAACTGTGAATTGCCAAATCTAATACTTTGGATTACTGGTCTGAGGTACATATTGTTACAATACTTTGAAAAGTTCTATTCAACTATTTTCCCTTGATTGAGTAGTCCACTTTATTTAAATGTCTCTCTACAATGCTCTACAAGTTTTCAATAGGATTTACATTTGAAGAACTCTCAAGTTAATCCAAAACTCTTAATTTCTTTACTTGACATTTCTTACCAGTTTAGAAATATATATAAAAGTATATAAAAGTATAATTTCATCTTCTGGTATTGAAATGCATTTCTTTTATCTTGATAGCACAGTTCTTTTTGACAGAATGATGAATCAAGATCTAAATTGCAAGGCTCCCCATAGCTAAATTAATCGTAAACAATCTACTTTTGAGGATGATTAAGGAACAGTTAACTAATGCTTCTTTAATGTATGTTAAATAATATTAGATATATTAATTAATTTAGTTAATAAATATTGTAATGTTTCACTTGCAAATGTTGATCCAAGCCCTTGCTCAAAAAGAAAAAAAAATATTTTTCAATGAATGTGATATCATGCCAATCTTGTACAGGTAATGATTGATATTTCCTGGTTCAAAACAAACGTTTTTTCTTCATTCTGTTATAACTGTTAATAACAGCTTTTAGATTTATGCCCCTGAAAATCATCCTGATTAAATAAATCTGAGTTAAATTATCGATGAATTAATGTTCACATCAATAGTAGGGTTTAGACAAAAACATGCTTTAGAATTCACGATTTCCAAAAAACCTGTTTTAGAATTTTTGTCAAATAAAAGAAATACAATAGGGAAAAATATTTTATTTAATTTATATAAAATAACAAAAAACGAAATCATTCTCAAAGTCAAAGTCAAAATATATATTAAAAAATTAAGGATTCATATACATATTACTTACACAAAATAATGAAAATTCAAACAAGAATTTAGAATAATATTTATATTATTTTTACTAATTTTAATTTCTTCTAAGAAAATAGGATTTTCAGAAACATAAAATATCCACTGAACGGTGGATAAGTCTTGTTTTTATTTTGGACACAATATTACCTGAAATTTAAAATACTCTTTCAACTAGCTACTGATCTTGATTTTATAGTTTTCATTCCATCAAGTAACAAATCTAAGTTTTTTGTTCTTTTATTCGTTGCCTCAAATAAGGAAAATTCAGCTTTCAGTCTCCTTGGATTTGTAAGTTTTCGTTCAGGGTCTTGAAGAAACTTATGAATTGATTTTCCCATGGCTTCTTTTAAAAAAGCATTACTTTGATGAATAGTTTCTTCTATTTTCTCTTCATCAGAATCGGTTTCCACATAAGAATTCGGAAATATTCTAGACAAAGTCTTTCCAGTGATAATTTTGATTTTTGAAGCTAAAGAAAGTACACTAGATTTCTTCGCTGAACTACAAATGTTTTTGGATTTCGCAAATACAGCAAAAGAGTTGCTAATTCTACTTGCTTTCTTTCTTGAATTCGTTCTTCTAAAGCTTATAATAGTTTTAAACTTATTTCAGTGTTCAAATATTTTAGCTAATTTAACAGAAATTCTAATATATCTTCACTTGTTAATAAATTGGCATCTCGTTGGCCTAAGCCTTCAGCTGCTAGATGAATCGGTCCCAACTGATAAAATTCAAAATATTTGTTTGTTTTTATTCAAGAAGAGGAATATCCAGGTGTTCCAGAAAACCGGTTTTCTTAATTTAAAAACCGGTTTTCAAACGTGACAAATTTACTTCAAAAAACCAGTTTTTTAAAACTGGTTTGAAAAACCGTCAAACCCTAATAAATAGTTAATAATTCTTTCTGTATTGTTCTTACATTTTACTAACTCATAAAAGAAATTTGACTGTCCGTATTTTCTAATGTTTTCACCAATCTTTACATTTCTAATTTGCAGAAAGAATCCCAATTTTATTTTAATGATTAACAATCTTGGAAGCACTGTATTTCTATTTCAAAATACCATGCAATACCTCTCACAGTCAAAGAAGTAAGTTGTCTTAGAGTAACAATTTTAGCTTCTTTATTGGGTCATTTTTATTACAAGTGAAATCAGATAATTCATACAATCGACTAATCCTAACATGAGTTGAAATGCTTTTTATCGCGAAAATGCTCATAATTTGTAAATCATGATCATCACATGCTCATGTGATGATCATGGTAAACCAGTTAAGACTAATCACACCCATCTTTCCTTCACAACAACATGCGCTTGAAACATGTTTGAGAACACCTTCCTACAGGAAATCCCAGTGGAAAGATTAATTTATAAGAAATAAAGCTTATATCGCTTAATTTGCAAGGTATTTTGAATGATATGCTCTTTTTTCAAACTATAAAACAATACCAGTTTATCATCTGGTATTGTTTTATAGTTTGAGAATATTTATTTAAACATAACACCGAAATGCTCAAAATTTCGATTCTTATTCTGTCTTCTACTGAACTGAAATAACGCACATTGAAAAAGAAATGTCACTTTAATTAAAAAAAATTATGCATTGTTTAACATTCGATTTACATTTTTAATATTTAACGAATTTTCAAAGTTCTGAAGTCTGAGAAAGCGAAATTCAAATATGGCATTGTTAGGAGATTATAAAAGCATTTTCATAAAAAAAATATCTTTTTTTAACAGAGATTATAAACGAAGTCCCAAAGATGAGTAGTTTAAGAGAAGAATAAAGGAGTTTAAATTTTGGCTTATAGATTTGCAATAATAAAATGAAGATAGTAATAGTAATGACAATAATAAAATTGACCTGTCAAACGGAACAAAGGTCAAACCTCTGGATAAGGATAAATTTGTTAAGGGCAATAACTTTTAACCCTATCAATATTGAAGACTTCTTTAAAACCCTCAGCTGAGATAAAGTCCTTTTTCTCTTTCTTATATCTGGAATCAGGACAAAACAGTCTAAACAACATTATAATCGTCAAGGGCACCTTGGGTCAGGAATTAATTTACATTATAATTATTTATTTATACTTTTTTTTTCATCTCAGTATTTAAAAATTCAAGGGAATCTCAAGTGGAATGGACGTTTCATGAATTATGTTGTCCGTAATTGAAATGAAAATTTAAATTTTTATTTTTTTGTCACATGATATGAAAAGTGACCCAAGATAAAGCAATTTCTCCTAATTTTATTCATAGCTAAATATACGATTTTCAAAGGTACAGTCCTTTAAAATGACGCAGCAGTACATAAATAATTTTTTCTAAAGAACTAATTTGGTGTGGGCGAATCGTGTAAAATTTTTTAAACTATAACTTTTTAAAAATCAACAGTAGTGCTAGTTTGTTAACATGGATTGATTTCTCTCCTTGAATATTTTTAAAACTTATGCAGCGACTTATCTTTAATAGTCTGTCAGTCTTCAGTTTCAGTCTTTTTAAAACTCTTTGTAGACGTATTCTGTTATATTGCACCAAGTAATAATCTAAAGTAAATAATTTTCCAAGTAATAATTTAAAATGAGAAAACTCAAAGGGAATCAAATATTTTTATCTATGATAAAGATATAAAACTCTGGATTTAAGATAAAGTATTAAAAATCGTCAAGTGCTAATAAACAAAACTAAATAAAACAGTTTTATTTTTTGAGCAGATTTTTCTACAATTTCCTTTCTGAAATGTTGTGGAGATGTTGAAATTTAAAATATTTTGAAATAAAACATGGAGAGGTAGCATTTCATTATAAATAACCCCAAATGTAACACACATTTGAAAGAAGAGAAAATTATTTAAAAAAAATTTCGAATACTTCTCGACTTAAATAAAGGACCCATGAAGAATACACATATTATTTATGAAACATATAATAAATATTACCTTAATATTCCATTTTTCAGATGATATGAGAAAAATAATCGCAACTGAATTTGCTAAATTGGAAGTATAAAAGTATAAAATATTTCTTTCATGCAGGTATAAAAATAGAGGTTTCATACTTGAAGCAAATTTAAAACCTGAGACTGTATTGAAATAGGATAAAACAATGTTCACCAGATCATCAAACTAGTTCGAGTGGCAAAAACAATTTCTTTTTCTTGCATAACTCTTTTGAGTTCTTTGAACTCTATTTCAGGGCTTTTTTTGACAAAGGAAATGTCTTTAAAAAAAACAAAACAAAAAAAACCCTTTAATAATTTTATTCAGTTTCTTAAAATGTTTCAGAAATTTATGAGACGTAAACTTTAGAAAAATACTTCTGGAATCAAAAATAAGTTATAATGAAAGAAGCTGGCTAAATGAAAAGACTTATATTAAGACTAATATTTCTTATACTTTATTTCTAGTTCCTTGGACAATTCAGAAATGAACATTTCTTATAAAGAATTGAAATTCAAACATTTATTACAAGGAATTATAACTGTCTACTGTTTACAACTAACTCATTCGCCTGACATATTTGTCAGAGCTCACTGATATATGTTATCAACTGATATATGATCAAGTACGAGAAAAATAACTTCTATGAGGAAAAAATGCTTAGATTTCTAGAGAATAAATTTCTTGGTTTCATTTTCTGTGCAAGTAATATCAATCTTTTATGCCTCCAACATTCCCGAAAGAATTCCGTGAAATCGTTATTTAAACTTCTCTTTTATTTTCGAATTTATTTCGAGCCATTCAAAAAAAAATCTTTGCGAAAAGTTTGTTCAGAGTGACAAGGATTCAAAATGTCACCCTGCTTGTCAATTTAATCCGCCATTCTGTCAACGATTTTCATTCAAACCAGATGTAAATATTTTATAAAATATTTATGCATGTTTATAGAGGAGTGGGATATTTCAGATTGCTGCAAAAAGATCCATTGCTTAGAAAGTGAGACACTTGCAATTTGAGTAACATAATTTAGATAATAAATGAATGATATAATTTAATTATTAAAATATTAACAAAATGCACGAATTCAAGTATTTTTACTTTTTAATTCAGAAATTTTTAAAGTAATTTTTGGAATGAACCAACAGTATTTAAAGGAAAGAGAATATTTAATACGCTTTTAAAATCATTCGGCTTTTGTTAATGCATCTTGCACTATTTAATAAAGTCAATAAACATTTTATAGATTTTTTTAATTAAATAATTAAATATTATTTATATTTTATTCAATATTTTGAAAGTTGCTTACAGATTTTAAATCACTCTTAATGTATTTTCTTTTATTTTTAAACATTAAATGGATATAGCAGAGTTTAAATCTATAAATAAGATGATTATCATCCATACTTTGCTTAGTTTCGTTGAATTTTACTTTCATCACTTAGCAAGGGAAAAAGAATATTTTCTGGAAAAACAAAGTATCCATTTCTTTGAATAATCGGGTCTGTAATTTTTCTTGAGATCGTCAAAGATGTATCTTGAATATGAGATAAGGGTAAACAGATATCTGAATCCATAGAATTATAAGATATGAAAGTTATAATTTAATATTAAACAACACAATCACATACACTTTCACAATGTACTTAGCCAGAATCTTAAGGCATAAGGTGATCAAATTAAAACACACCTCCTCTAAGCTCTCAATACAGCGAACTACTCAGTGTAAGGCTCCAGAATTGGAGACTATTCAAGAAATGGGAAGCCGGATTAAGTGAAAAAAATAGTTTCAGAAGCACCGATAGATGGCGCTGTACTGCAAAAAATAGGTTGAAAAGACTCAAAATACACATTTGTAACACATTTTATTCGAACGTATCAAACACTCAATCACAAGGACCTTATCGATGCTTACCAGCTTGTTCAACTGCGGATTCTAATTGGTCGATTGAGATGTTTCTCACATGCAGAGTGATACTGTCTTTAAATCTGAAAAGTTTACAAGACGTCCTCAATAAACAAGATTTTTTAAGTATCTACAAAGCCAAAAATCATAGGGATTAAGATGTGTAGAACGAGATAGTAAGGTTGCCGGGAACGCACCACTAATTATTCCATCATTAGTAAAATGTTGCCGAAGAAACTGCTGTGCACTGAGTCCAATGTGCGGAGGCGCTTCATCTTGCAGAAAGGTAATTGAATCAAGACATTGACCCTATTGTATTTGGGGTACAGCAAAATTTTCGAGCTTGATTTGGTACCTGCTATTCCTTTGCGCAAATTGTCAAGTTGACAAAACTCGTGAAGTGCAGCTGCAACATTTCCTTTATTTTCATAAAACAACTTCGCAAGTAAAGCCCAAAGCCATCGCTGATGAGAATGACATTTTCCCAGCTTTATCCCTTTTATGCCTAGAACAGTAGCAGCAAACCAAGGATTTATGCAATGTTTGTGTTTACAGTGCGAAATTGCTGTTACAATGACAGTTTTTAATCTTCTTTTTTTTTATTTCAGCAATAGAAACTAGAAAGAAAAAGTTCTATACCACATGTTTTATTTGGAGATTATATGTATCTTTTTAGCTTGTTTTCTGTAGTACAACGCCATCTATCGGTGTTTCTGGAACTATTTTTTTCGCGCATTCCATTTCCCCATGTCTTGAATAGTATGTTCACCAATTCTGGAACCTTTACACTGAGTATTTCGCTGCATAGAGAGCACAAAGTAGGAGTGTTTAAATTTTGATCACCTTTGATGTATATTGAATTGTATGGTTGGTTTGCGTTTTTATATACAGAACACTGTTTTTCTTCTGCGCAATCATTCTCGTCTGTAACCGTTTCTGTCACACTAGTATATTTTGTCCTTTCTTCATTAAATTTAACTATTTTCTGTAGTTCTTTACTTTTTCTTTCTTCTTTCTTCCTCAAAGCGCTTGTGGTAGCTAACTAAGTATCAGTATTACCTATAACCATTTAGATAATATCAATAATTTATTTAACTGGTAATGTTATATTTATACCCAAGTCATCTGAAGCTGAGTCAGATATTATAGTGGACCCGGCTATCGACTTCCCTGGGTTTCCTTGTCACACTCAAGCAGTGGAAAGAGCTATGAAATTAGTGACCGAATCTGTCCATGGTTTAAACGCAAGAGAAGGCTACATAAGAGCAAAAACTGATTCACGCGTGAGTATACCAAAAGATAATAAAGAGAAGACAGTTTAATGTAACAATGAAGTAGAAACCAACATTTGTAATCATTAAGGAAACAGAAGTTTTAAACACAAAAATATTTTGTTATTATTATTGTATTTTAAATTAATAATTCTTTCTAATTTTAATGCTTATATAACTTCAATTTTCTTAAACTTTAATTTTTATAAAAAATTTCCACCGTTAACATGATATCTCAAAAACTAATAGAGGTATTTACATAAAAATTTCAGCGTGTGTTTTAAATACTGTGGGCAATGAAATGAACCAAAAGTTTTATTGTTGGTGAAATACTTTTTTATTTATAGGTGTTTTTAGAAAAATTAAGTTGTAAATTTATGGAAAAAATGTATATATACGTACATTTTTACCCATAATTTCTTTGCATCTCAAAATGTTTCTTAGATTTTGGTTCATTTCATTCATCATTATATTCTATAACGTGTGTACAAAGAAAAATAGGATAGCTGCGTTACAATTTTGTGTAGAGTGTTAGCCGTTTAGGTTAAATTTCATTAAAATTTACTACAAATTTTAATATTTCTCAAAATATATTATATTTCCAAATAATTTTTTGTATATATAGTGTTTATAATTGACAATACATCTAAAAACCATAAATAGTTTTTAAAAAATCAAATTTTTCAAAAATATTGCTTCGAACGTAGTCGGCTACCTTAAAATCTGAATAAATTTTTAAAGGCGCATTTTAAAATTTGTCCATTTTTTTTTTCAAATTTTTTAGCTCTTTGTGGAACCTCAAGATGCTGTTGTATTGCAACCAATTTATCAAAAATTATTTTTGAATCTAAAAGGTAACTTTTTCCCACTATTACCAAGATAAAATTCAGAAGAAAAAAAAAATTAAGACTATTTTCATTTCACCCTATTTTAATATCCCACACTTTGAAAGGAAATTAAATCAACTTATTCTAATGGGTAGTTATATATATATATAATTTTATAGCCTTTAATATATATATATATATATATATATATATATATATATATATATATATAACTTTTTACGTGTATCCTAGAAAAGACACCTATACAAGTAAACTTAGGAAGCAAAATCTTATCTAAATACGAAATTTGATCCAAATCGTTAGAAGCATTTCAGAAATACACGAAATAAATAAATGTATATATATACAGGAAGTTATAAGAAGTTACAAGAAGTTTAAAGTTATAAGATGCTAGGCAGACTGATTTCCGGATACAAAAAAAAAAAAAAAAAAATCTTGCTTCACAAGTACAATGTTTAATAATCGGATATTATTTGATTTTCAAATTTATCTATTTACTTGAGATGTACAATAGTGTTACGAACCTGTAATGCTGCTTCCCAGCAGAGTTGGTTTCACCATCGGAAAGAATGTTTTACAGTCATCTGTACTGGATGGAGTCGCGTCGGAGGTTCCAGAGCTTGGCGACAAACTTGGCGACCATTTGGAGACTTGGCGACGAATTTGGCGACTTTGGGAAACCGATATACCCGAAACATCGAGAATTTTCCGTCCAGTAGGAACCGAGATACGCCTCGAACGTTCCTGATTGGTTGAGAGGCGTCTAGTCCCGCCTCCTGAGACCTATAAAAGGAAGCGGCCGCAGCTGCTAGGGCAGCGTAGTCGGAACCGACGAAAAAGAACTGGCCTTCCAGAGAAAAGCGGAGCAGCGACTTGAGTGAAGCTAGTGCTGAACTAAGCTGTGTGCTACTGTCTGTAGTAGAGTTTTGTATGCTGCACGTCTCGGCTGAAGATAATCGTCTTCTGTGCTGTATGTAGTTGTCGTCTTTGTGCTGTCCTGTGTGTTTTCGTGTAAATGAACGTCGTTGTTTTATTTTCTACTGTCGCCTGGTGATTGAGCGTTCTTCACACCATATAACCCCCACTATCCAAACGAACCCCGGAAATTTCGTAACAATATAGAGAATATGATAATAAAGAATATTAGAAAAGAAATAAAATATAGATAAGAATCTATTCATTAGCATCAAGAAATCTTCTTACAAAGAACACTAAGCATTTTTTGTGGACATAAAGTAAGCTCTTGACATATACAAAAACATTTAATATTTAATATTAACTAATGAGAATGGCAATTTATTTGCAGAAAAAAATGAGAAGAATATGAAGAGTGCAATAAGATTTTTTTAATGAATAATACAGAGTTTTAAACTAATACATGTTGAAATTGATTTGTTTTTAACTAAAATGTTGCCAACTTGGGAATCGAAACTCCTCTTCGGAAGATATATAAGAATAAAATTGAACCACATCAATAAATAAAGGATTTCTTAAACCAAACACAAATATTTTAATAAAAGTGCTCTAATAAATTATCCCTTACGTTTAATATATTTTTATAAATAAAAAGTATTTTCTTTATAGCAGATTTTTGAATATAAATGATATCTGCTAATCATTTTGTCTTTCAATTCAACTTGTATGTTATTTTCTTTACAAATTTAATCCAATATGCGAATCCAATTCGAAAATAAGTTATTTGGTAGTTAGAAAATAGAAATTTAGAGAAATGAGAAATTTTATTCTGAAAAATTTTATAAATTAAGGATAAATATAATTCTTTGAAAATTCCTCTCTTGGAAAAAAGAAATGATCTATCCGTATTATTAGAAAGTAAAATTGAGAATTACAGAAGGAAAATATTTTAACACAAATCGATGTCACCAGAAAAAAGATGCGAGTGGACTCTTCGGAGCTTTCTCGCATATTCTTTAAAAAATATACTTGAGTACTTTTAACTGCAGAAGAATAACTGCGAAAGAGCCTAATATCCTGCGATTTTCTGCAACTGTTTGGCTCCTTTGTGATAAGTATACAAGTACCAGACGACCAAATATTTATTGTGGACGCTTATTTTTCAAAGAATTTGAATTGAAATTGGATATAAAATTACATTTGTAATACATATGCACATACATTGCCAGTACACATACCAGATTCCATACATTTAAGTCAATACACTTTTGAGATCATGTTTACATGCATAAGAAACCCCAGACTAATAAATAATCAACCCTTTGATATATTTGGTTCAAAATTTGATATGTCATATCACTGACTCTCCGACTCGCCCGAAGGCAACGGATAAATAATATCTCGCAGTCTCGTCATCGCAAAAGAAACAATGGCGGGAACTATGGTTCAGATCCTGATGGCCATTACCGGTCACGGTACAACTCTTCTCTCAAGAAGTATGTCCCGTCATCGATGGGAGAAGTCAGATCCCTACCTTTTCTATACCCTCCAGACTGACGAGATCCAACTATCATGACCGAAGCTTCCCATTCTCATTTCGAGGTGCCCCCCGGAGGGAACAAAATTTGATAACAATATACACTTTAATTGCTAAAAATGTGAACCAAAATGCTTTTCCTTAAGTAATTAAGTTTTTTAATTACTGAATTTATTCTCATGCAAAAAAAAAAAAAAAATTAGAACTGATGGATAGACAGTCAATCTTTTGACGAATTTTGATTTCAAATATGTTACTTATCGACTTTTTAGATATTAAATCTGTGCATTTCATTTCATCTGTCTAGCTCTTTTTGTTTTGTGATTATCGTATTAACTTGTATTCGGATTTTCTCTGAATGGATTTTGTCAAAATTTATAAGAAAGATACAAATTTAGATTACTTCTCATTCAGGTCAAATTTCATCTATGAGGCTCAAACTTTTTCTGAATTGTCGTTTTTACAAATGGACAGATATAATTCCAAACAAGTTTTTTTTTCCATTCTTGGAAGTCTGAAACGGGGTAATTTGTCAAATTCTCGAGTTCCTATCTGTTATGTTTATAAAACTTTCTCTTTTTATCATCATGTACCAGAAGATGAGCAAGGAATTAAAATTATGATAAAATATATATGGTTTATTTTTGTTTAGGTGCAAGAAAAAAATGATTTTAGTCATTGTGGCTGATTTTTGAACATGAACAATAATGTTTGTGAGTCAATATAAAAAAAAAGAAATTTATTTCTAAATAAACATGTGTAAAATCCACATCAATGTTTCACTTCTTGGTAATGAATTAATGCCATTATTTCATCCAAACAAATGAAACTCATGAACTCAATTCCATATTTTTGATTTATTAATTTGCAATCTTTGAGGTAACTTAAAGAAGAAATAATCGAATTTCATATTTTACAGTCAGCATCTTTCATAATTAACTCTGATATCTTTTTTAGGTAAGTGGTAGCTAAATTTGATATTCATATGAGAAGTAGCAACAGGTTCAACAAATTCAATTTTCCTTATTAATTGTTAGAAATGAAATGAAATTTATATAAAATTTATATAAAATTGGATTTATCATTTGCGAGTAATTAATATAAAATTGGATTTATCATTTGCGAGTAATTAATATAAAATTTGGATTTATCATTTGCGAGTAATTAATATAAAATTGGATTTATCATTTGCAAGTAATTAATATAAAATTGGATTTATCATTTGCGAGTAATTAATATAAAATTGGATTTATCATTTGCGAGTAATTAATATAAAATTGGATTTATCATTTGCGAGTAATTAATATAAAATTGGATTTATCATTTGCAAGTAATTAATATAAAATTGGATTTATCATTTGCGAGTAATTAATATAAAATTGGATTTATCATTTGCGAGTAATTAATATAAAATTGGATTTATCATTTGCGAGTAATTAATATAAAATTGGATTTATCATTTGCGAGTAATTAATATAAAATTGGATTTATCATTTGCGAGTAATTAATATAAAATTGGATTTATCATTTGCGAGTAATTAATATAAAATTGGATTTATCATTTGCGAGTAATTAATATAAAATTGGATTTATCATTTGCGAGTAATTAATATAAAATTGCATTTATCATTTGCGAGTAATTAATATAAAACTGGATTTATCATTTGCGAGTAATTAATATAAAATTGGATTTATCATTTGCAAGTAATTAATATAAAATTGGATTTATCATTTGCGAGTAATTAATATAAAATTGGATTTATCATTTGCGAGTAATTAATATAAAATTGGATTTATCATTTGCCAGTAATTAATATAACTAATCATAATTTTATCTTTATCAAATGTTTTAATTAAGTGTAATTTTACTGACTTTCAGTTTATTGTCTATGTTGCCTCTAAGATATTTGTTGCACCTTCAAAGATTGGATTTTTATTGAATACTTAATAAAAATATTAATATGAGGCTATTGATGAGAGAAAATAAAATATAATTCTAATAAATTCCTTTATAAAAGTAAATGATTAAAAAAAATCGTTTTAACTTTAAAAATGTTATCTTACAAATCAGAAATTTAACGTGCTTGTAATATCAAAAAACTCAACAAAGCAAATTATGTTTTCGTCCCAATAATAATCTTTTTATCATTAATTATGTCTATTACTAAAATCTTAATTACTTGGCTTCGTTTAATTCAGAAAGCTACGAAAATAAGACTTAAGAAAGTAGAAAAAGCATAGCTTTGAAAGCACTAATGAAATTAATATCAGGCTTCAAAAATTTTCCTTGATGAAAAGAGTATCATAAGACTGGTTTTCGTTCGTGTTAGTTTTAGATAAAGATCATATCTTTCATTGAATAAAAGAAAAAAAAAATATTTAAATAGATCAATCTCTTTATCAAGCCACGATTTATTTGTTTTTTTAAATAACAAATTGGCTTTGTTGCAATTTTTAGAAGTAAAGAAAACTTCAAAGTCAATTATTAAACTTTGGAGTCAATTAGATTTTAGAGCCAGTCTTCGGCGAGAGACCAATGGTTTAGCTACCATATTAATTGAATGAATCATGTCAGCCTAATTTTCTGAACAACATTGTGTAACATAAACAAAAGCTTTGTTTTAAATTACACATGTGTAGTAAAGACAGAAAATTTTTACTGGTTAATTATGTCCACAAAATGGCGAGATTAATTGGCTGAAAATTTAGTGAAATCATTGAAATATCTCACGTCGTATCCTGTTCCAGGTTTAATCTTCCAACATTATTAAAGTTTTAAAGAGGAGTCAAATGACCATTGAAGAAGTATTTAAAATCATGAACCTTCATATAAAATAAAAATGACGAAATCGGTTCAATGACTGTAGCTGAAGAACTCTATTTTTTTTTTTTTTTTCCCTTCACGACGAAAGTATAGCAAAGTAAAGTTTGTGAAATTTCTCATGAATATGAAGGATATAAACAAATCATCTAATATCCTCTGTCCTCCCAATTAATCTTGATGCATATAGGGTCGTGAATTTTATTTGAAACTAGCTACCTTTGGCGACCAGCCGGTTCGCCAGTATTATCGCTCGCTACAATTTTCAATTAAATATTTTAAGTAACTGGTCTCTTTATAGATTCTCAAACAAAACATTTTTAATCTTCAAATTTTGATAGTCATACCAAACTGATACTGTTGTTTAGATCCTTTCGTTCAATTTACTATATATATTTTGCTAATTTGGTGTCATTTCCGCTAAAACTTCAACTGTAATTTAAAGTGGAAATGATGAAATTGCAATTAATATAAAGATATTTTTTAATAAAATCAAGCGTTTTATTATATTTATCATCTTTATTGTTATTTATTTATTATTATTATTATTGAATATGAGTATTGCAAACAGAATTTCTCGGTATATAAGTCTTATGTGAACTACAAAATATTTTTCATAATTTATGTAATATCTCAAAGAATAACTCAACAAAAATTTCTCAGATTCAGCATAAAATTCAGTTTTTAGTTTTGCTTTCAAGAGGATTGAAATGAAATCAATAATAATATTTTGTTCCGGCCTATAAATATATTTCAAAAATAATGAAGTCTAAATTTAATGCAGTAAAGTATCATATTCTGAGAAATATTCTGGACATACCAAATTTTAAATAAATGAATGAATGTTTCTATTTTCCACGATCAACTAAGACTTATTTATGAAGTTTTAAATGTTAAAAATTTAGAAAAACTCAACATTTTCATAATCTTAGGCCAATTAATCTTGAGAAACCTGCGCACCGATTGGCGTATTTTCTCTCAAACGATCGATGGAAAATCTAAAATTATCCTTTTTATTGAATAGTGATATTCAAATTTTCATAAATCAGTCAGTTTAAGTGATTGATTTAGTTGATTGGAAATGAACTCTTTTTATTTAAAATATTAGTGTTTCAAGAACAATTTATTAATCATTATTTACACAGCAGAAGCTTTATGTAAAGTCAAAAATTCATTATTTATTAGAGTATTTATTGAATCAAGTTACATAAAATATAATCATTTTCCATTTACATCATTTTAGCAGATCTGTGCCTTACTAAAGGTTTACAAATTAGCTGTGTGGCCCTGATTTGAATGGATATCCTGTTGATATTAAACAAAACTTGCCTTAAAATAAAACTGATTTATTGGATTAATAATATAGAGAGTGTAAAATATCATAAAATAATTTTTCTTGAATTTATTTAAAAAAAAATAATATTTCATATTTGTTTCATTTCCTACAGACACGTGCCGAAAATTATATTTTTGCAGATTTCATTTCCAAAAAGATTTAATTTATTTTTAATTGGAGCTTTAATTAATGTGATGGCAACACTTTGAAAAAAGCTAATTTTTTCCCATAAATGTGAAACGTGCTCGTGCAGCTTAAATTTTATTTTTATTTTGTACGAAAAAAATAATTGAAAAATGTAGTTGAAATATTTATTTAAAAATTCATTAAAAATAGAAATTTAATTTTAAGATTAAAACATTGGTATCATTTAAAAGATAAATTTTTGATCTTTAACTTCATGTAAAAATCTTTTTTTGTGCGGTAATATTTTCGGAAGTTATAGCAGAAACACGCCAAAATTTCGCTTAATTTTGAAATAAATACAATTCTAATTAAAAATTCGAAAAAATAACCCCGAGGTGCACATTCCCGGCCTCCAAGGTATACACGTGCCAAATTTGGTAACTATAGGTTGAATGGTCTGGCTAACACACACACACACATATTGAGCTTTATTATAAGTATAGATGAAATTTGATGAACTCTTTGAAGTAGCTGTTACTGGGTGATTCAAACGTGGTTTCTTTTCAATCCAGATAATATATAATGATTCGGTATTAATATCGCTATGAATATATAATGTATGAATGAATATATAATATCGCTGTATAATAAATATATAATATCGTTATATAATGAATATATAATAACGCTATCCTCTATTTTCGAAAAAAAAATAGCTTTCAATGTTTCTTATCTAGAAGCAATGGGCATCTGTTTGAAATTAAGATTTTCGAAATCAGAGCAGAGATTATGGCTGGGGGGGGGTGCACTGCCAAGATTTCCCAAAAATGGGATGGGGATGGGGGTAGGATGAAATGGTACTGAAACTAAGACACACCTAGTAATCATGAGTGTATAATTCTGAAAAATCGAGTCAGCATTTGTAGCTAGGAGATTGGGAGACGGGTTTTTTGATTTTATCAATTCATTTAATACATCCACCATCATTCAATTCATTACATAGATACATCATCAACCATTTCCAAACAGTATATATGTGATAAAAATTAGTTTCAGGTTATTTTCTCAAAAATATGTTTAACTTGCAGAAAAATATTAATTTTATAAAGTTTTGTGATCAAAATTCAAATTTCATTATTTACTTTGCATAATTTTATAAAGGAATATTGTAAACCATTTGCTATTTTATAAATATTTATAGTTTATAAACACAAATCTGAGTGAAGTTTCCGAATGTTTCTTGATTATTTTTCTGATGAAAATAAATTTCATTCATTTATTTTTTAATTTTTATTTCATTTTTATCATATTTTTTACCTTCCTTGAATTTATAATATCTGGATTTCTTTTCTTTCTTTACAAACGTAAAAATAAAAAATTACTCACATATTATTAGACGACAGAGATATTTGCCCGAAATCTTTTGTTGAATCTTTTTTTAACATAAATTTGTTTCATTTATTTGTTATGGTTGCTGAAATGATAGATTTAGAATTTCGATAATGTATCCACATGTAATATCAATATCTATAATTCTTACTACGGAATAAAACTCCCAAACACAGCATTTAAAATAGTTTTCCAAAAGTCCCATATATCATACCCAGAGGCTATACATAAATTTTCAGAATAAAAGCATTGTTGGGATTATAAAGCTGAACTTCAATAATATTTTCAAGTGCTAGTTTTTGGACATAAATTTTCAAATGAAATCGATGCTCTTTTTATATTAGAAATCCCAATTTCCAGAATACTTTCAAATAAACAAATGAATAACATCAATATCTGATTGTAACATAAATAATATACAAAAAATGAAATACACATTTCAATATTTCTTCTCTAAAATAAAAGATTTTTTCATTCATGTTTCACTGTGTCATAGAGAAAGATGTGTTCTGTATTTAACTTTCCAAAAAGTCTATCATTCTGATACAGGAAGAGTAAAAACATTTTTGAAAGGAAATGCTTCAATTTTTCCGAAATTGGGGAGCATTTTGTTTGATGTTTGATATTTGAATGGCGAAAGAGAATAAGATGGTTGAATTGAGGTGAACAGTGACTTTCCCTCGAAGGTTTTGGTGAAAAAGAAGAAAGAAAGACTTTAATTTTTTTTTCCGATGCACTTATTGAAAGTAAGGAAATGTTTTCTTTGGATATCATTTCTTGAAAGAATGACGTTTTGTATTGTAAACTTCGAAACCATAATATTCGAAGAAACTGTCTCCTGAAAAGAATGCTCAAAAAGAACTAGCATTTTAGAATGGTTTGAAAATATTTGAATTTTTTTTAAAGTCCATGCGTGATAGGAGAATTTCTAAATAATATTTTAAATGGCCCAATGGTCCAAGTAATTTTCTAATCATTTAAATGTATTTTAATTTGAAAAATTTAAGATAAAAACGAAAAAGAGAAATACAATGAATGAATGTAACATATTTTACGCGATGACAATATGTGATCTAACTTATGATCACTTTCATGTATTCATAAAAAATTAAACAATAATTTATTTATAAAAAAGTTAAATTCATACAAAAAATAATTAATTCACAAACAAGATACTTCGGTATTGTAGTTCTTTTTTTAAAAAAAATATGTTACTGTTCTTGAGAAAATAAATCAAAGAAGATAACATTACTTAATCTCCAAGCAAAACCAATTATATTTTTAAAATGAACTCAGAAATTTGACATCTGTTCTATTTTTGGCAAAGAAACAACAATTCCTCGTATAAATAATCAAAAAACGAAAATTCAGAAAGAAGTCTGATTGCATTGTTTTTATTTTTTACCAGTTTCGATTTATTTGTAACAATTTATTTTTTAATAAATCTTTTATGTTTCAGCTTTAAAATTTAATCAATTTCGCTAAGAATCATAAATTTTTACAGAATTATTGAGATATTCGGATAATATTTGTTTTTAATTTGGAAAAATTAATTGTTAAAAGTTAAAATGAGATTTCTGAAATGAAAGCTTATATTATTGTCAATTACTTAAAACGAAGTAAGGTAAATTGGAAAAAAATACATTTGAAATCTAATAGAAAACCACGAAAAATGAAGATCTTAATGCATTTGTAGTGAAGTTGAAAGCAATCAGCTTCATTACAATTTGGAAGGCATGCATTTTAAAGGTAGCAAACAATCTTTGTCTATACATTTTTAACCGGTTGTAACTTTTAATTATTCTGAAATCAAATACTTCGCTTTTTATTGATAAACATATGTGCTTACAACCTTTGCAATTTAGCTGAAAATTAATTATAATATTTATGCTGCGATGTTATAACAAATTATTCAAATTAAAAAAATAAAGTAAATATTTGCTATTCAGTCTAGTATTTGCATAATGGTTGTAAGTTAATTTAATTTAAGTTAATTATACAATCTCAAAAGCTATAAATTGTAAATAAAATAAGACAAATATGTTCTGCCTCCGAAACAGAATAAATGTCCCGAGGTAATTATTTATATATAAAGGAGAAGTGTGATATTTTTATACTGTAAGATATTGCATTCCTGAAGACATTTAAAACAGGTGTTTTTTTATTAATGAATAAACTTCCTTTGATTAAATTTAAAATCTCTCATCATTCATTGAATATAAATCCAGTGGGACTTTGCGACGAAAAATTATATTATAAATTTTATCTGATTAATAAAAAAGAAAAATAGATATTTAACAAAACTATAGGGTGGTTTTTAATGTAGGAAATATAAAGGGATTCTTTTATTAAAATACTAATGAATTTCCACAACTAGGTCAATCAATAAGACACATATCATTTCTTTCTTTGAGATATAAATTTTTTTTATAAAAGAAAGAACAAAAAGGCATTATATAATATTTAAAACATTGACAAGATGTATTACAATATATCTCATATAAGAATTTTCAATACAATTTATGTAAATTAATCTTTATAATATATTTATTTATCTTTGCCTTTTTTTTTTCTCAAAATAAATTATTCATGTACTGACAGTAAACAGTATCTATCAGAATTTCATATAAAGATTTTTTTTGTTATCATCCTTTATTTTACTATTAACGTGTGCCTAATAGATCATTTATATGCTAACAATAAATAGTATATGTCAAAATTTTCTACCTAGTTATTTTTACCATCCTTTACTTTATTATTAGGAAGTGTGTATAATACAGTTGAATAAATCAAATTTTATGCAATAGTTTGCAAATTGATAATCGACTAATGTTTAATAAATACATATATTTTATTATATATAAATTATACTGAATAAAAATTCATATTTTATAAATGTCTATTAATAAAAATATCAGAAATATAAACTCGCTTTTCTATGGTAGATAGAAAGCCTTCATAGTTTATTAATTAATAGCAAATACAGAGTTATCAAAAGTGAAGAATCATTTAAACCATTCATTTCTAATACAGGATAATAAATAAGGACACATAATATACAACTCTAGATACAGAAAAGTTCAGATGTTTGCTTTACACATTCTGATAAGTACGGAATATTTGTTGAATAAGGGCGTTATAATTTGTTTAAAAATCTCGGTGCGAGTGATTTCCACAATTTTTCTCGCATACTCTTTAATAAATGTACCTTGTCCTATTAGCAAAACACTATTCGTGAACAGCATTTACAAAAGAGCCAATGAGAGAGGATTTTTGGGCAATTAATTGCTAGAATTTTTGCTAACAATTGCTGCAATTGCTAACAATTTTTTCCTTCCGACTAAAATCAAAATTTGATAGTTGTAGTCACAAAGCCACATAATAAGTTTAAAACATTTAAGTCAGTGTATTTTTGAATTATGGAATTCATATGCTTGTGAAAACGGAGATTGATAGGCAGTCAACACCCTGATCGATTTCAAAATTTGCACTAGTCAATACTTTATGCGTTAATTATGCGCCTTAAATTTTATACCATTTAATTTACTTATAATTTTTTGTAACATAAAATGAAGCTGTAGCTCATAACTAGACTAATAGCATTTGCAATAAGTGCATTCCACTAAAATGAGAAGGAAAAGAAAATACAATTCCACTTTGATACCTTATTGAAGAGAGAGAAAGAAAATTATGATAACCAATGTATGAAGAATTAACATTGGAACAATAATAATGTTTAAGAAAACCTGTGAAAAAAATACTTAATCAAGATGTTCAATGATTATCCTACATATTTTACTCCTACGCAGGAAGAACTGATATGGCGTTATTGACATTCCTCATAATAACTGGCATTCGTGTGTAAAGGGTTTTCTCTCTCTCTCTTCTTTTTTTTTTTCTTACTCAATTACCAGTTATATCATTGGAACATTCTTTTGAAACGCTAACTGAATTTTGTTTCTGGAAGGATGGAACAAGTAGTATGTTTATCATATCCAATTCCAATCTGGTACATATTTAAATTGTGCCTGTGGAAATGTGTACCAGGACTTCACATATATTTCAGTGCAATTAAAATAACTTATCTTGAAGAATTCGGTTCATTTTGGGAAAGAGATGTAAGCAGTCAGGCATAAGAAAATTTAAGCCCATATTTTAATTTTTAATTAAATAATAAAATATCGATGATAAATTAAATATTTAATAGAAAAAAATAAGTTACAACATTTAATCAAGGTTTTTTAAAAATGTGTTTTTGATATGCTTTTTGAAAAATATTGTTAAAGCAATGAGACATTTATAAATATGCAAATCAATAAAAAATCGTGAAATGTACTGAAATAAATCAGTGTAATAATTCTTTTAATTAAGGATTTTTGAAAACAATACTCAGTAGTACATACTTTGAATGGGATTGCTATCATTACGTAGATCATAACACACAAATGTAAGACTACGGCAGCTGTTCTTAGCTAACCATTCATATTAATTTTCAATCAATTATGCACGTATTAAAAAATTTCAAGCCCTTAGAATTTTAAAAAATCAAATGGAATAAAGCAAACGAACATTCGAAAAAGAAAAAAGCGGTTGGCAAACGCAAAGAAATAAACGATGTTTAACTACTTTGGTTTTAGTCGTATTCGAACTCAAAACCTATAAACTCTCATCAAGTACTGTACAGCTAAGCTACCGTGACACCACGAGTGAAACAGTTTTGCCATGAATATTTGTTGATATTTAGAGCAGTTTCAATGTATGATTAACGTTATTCCTAATGATTAGTTTCTCAAATACTATATATGATGGCAATTAAATAATCGATATTCATTTTCTAAAAACATTTGATATGGTAATAAAGATAGAATGGTTGTTGCCATTTATAACTAATTATAGCAAAATGGATCATTTTTCATCCTTCCATGAGAAATCGATTTTAAGCATTTTAAATATTGGGAGATGACGCATAAGTGTCAACAGAATGCGTAAAATAGATTTATAAACCTAATGGCATGATAATTCATTCAAAAAATAGTGGAAGTTGTCTACCATTTTTCTATAAACCTTAATAAATGGCGTCTACATAATCTCCAGTCAAAACACACGCTGAGTAGTTTATTTTGTGTGATGTTTTGAATAAATTATTTATGTTCGGAATAAGTCAATGATTCGCGCACTGAAGAATATATTAAAAGATAAAACGGATGCCTTTGAACTCGAAAAGATTTAAAATTGTTGCGTTATAACTTATTATCATTCATTTTCAAAAACAGATATGAAGAAGATAGGATAACAATTACAATATTTCTATAATCAGTAAGTACTAATTTTGGAACTAAAAAGTTTGGAGTGAAATATGATAGTTAAAATATGATGTAAAATATATTTCATCTTTTTAATTTAAAATTATGTTGTTGATCTAAGTGGGTCTCAAAGCATAGTTGATTTTTTTTTATTTGAATGGTCACAATCCAAAAAGGAAAATAATAATTTTTGGTTTCATTAAGTGTTTTACTTTTTAAATAACGAAGTTTTGTAACATGTTATTGCAATATACTAAATCGTCCTTCAAGTTATTTAAAGGTTGAATTTTACAATAAATATTTAACCTCGGAATTTAGTTTACGAAATGTATCAATAAATACTTTGTTAAAAATTCATGAAGAATTGTACTTCTTTTAACATCCACAATGTATCATGTTTTGTTTCTAACAGTATATTAAAGACAATCGAGACCTGTTATTTAGACCGATTCGGTATGATGTTTGAAACCTGATTTGTAGATTCCATAATATATTAAAAATATTTTGTCATAAATTGCGTTCTATGACCAATCAGTTAAGAATCCTCAAGACCAGAGGTTTTCCAAATGATATGATCTCTTGCATTTGTCGTTGCGTCTGATAAATACGTAGTCCATTACAGTATATTTTTAATTACATAAAATATGGTATGAATATCATTTTATCCTGCATTTTTAATTTTGTTTTCTTTTGTCTAATAAAAAATATCAAATTCTTTACTGCCAATTTGAAAGTATCGAGATATTTAATTCTTCCTATGAAAGAAACTACCTCATGCTTATTTATTGTAATATTTATTTGGTGAACTCGTCATTCAATAGCTATTAGAGATATTTTTCTGCGAGACTTTCATAGAATTCACAACTGATCGTATGCAAATTTTTAATGTTTTCAGAAAACAAATTCAGTAGATTTAAGATGAAAATTATGGATCACATGTCCAATATATTCAATGCACACTGCTGGCAATAGTATTTATAGCACCAGTTGTTCATATCTCTTTGTATAGAAAAAGTTTTTCAGGCTAAGAGAGATTGATCAAAATTATATGATTCATTCATATTATAATAATCAGAGTTTTTCAAATTTCTATTATTTATACTTGCAATTGTCACATTCATTAAAATGTTTTGATTTTTATTCAAAACTGCATGGATTATTTTTCATTTATACTCTACTTCTTAAACTTAAATGAAAAGAGAGATGACTATAGAAAAATAATTTTAATTTAGCTATCAAATTTTTATTTAGAATTAATTAAAGGAATTTAAAATATTAAAATGAAGCATGTATTTAATGGTCCTCTATGAAGTGAGAATGTTTGAGGGATTGACCATTGTTAAAGCAATCATTAAATCTTTCAAAATAAATTTTAAAATGCAGAAATGAAATCCGTGCCAATAACAATCACCGCTATCTTTGTCCAATAGAAATTTCATTTATTTAGAAATATTCTTTCTGCATGTCATGGTACAATTCTAATATATTAGTATATGACACTATTAAAAGTCTATTTGATTCAATCCTTAATTTATAATAGGCAATACAATTTTAATGTATATTTTAGACAAAATCGTAGTTTTCTGAACATTGGATAACGGAGTTCACCCAATGATTTATTACTTTGTCGAAAATCCAATAACTACTTCCTTAACAAAGAATAACAACTCATTGTGACATTCCTTACTTGTCGTTTTCTATTGCCGGCATTTACAATAGCGAAATAGTATTTAGAGCGTAAAGAATGAGTTCAATGCCTCTAAATCGTATTGCAGTAAAACTTAAATTGCTACTACTTGGAGCCATTCAACAGATTGATCTTACATTCAGATCAGAGGACATTTTGGAAATAAGAGTGCATCTTCACAAATGTCTTTACAATAACATGAAGCAAAAAATAAAAACTTAGTTTTTGCTGTGCCTTTTTTTCCAATTAAGCTCTTAGATACGTATATTAGTTTCAGTTTTTTAAATATAGTTTTATAACTTAAATTAGACCGAATGAAAGATACAATTCCGTGTATCTATGAAAAATAGGCAAATATTACAATATTATTCCTGAAGCACAAATAATTACTGGTGTATTAGGCATTCGATGACTGAAATTAAAAAGCTTTTGGTACAATTAAATCCCCCACCTCATCAATTGAATTAAAATCATGAATAGATAAATAATAAAATCATATATAACTTAACTAAATATGAAAAATGTAAAAAGTTAGAAAAAAAATGATATCTGTAGATACGAAATCTGGTTCGTATTATAAATCTTCATTAACAATGATTGGCACTACAATACCTATCCGTTTACTGACCCCTCCCCCCACCACAAGAGGTTGACAAGTTGTTTCCTTTGCAGACAGCATTTCTTAGAAACAATTTTAAGCGTTCATATTAATATGGCGAAGACTAAAATTTGAATGATGCTTGAATCGGAAAATAATATATTATTTTAACCTTTCTTTTTTAAATTTCACATGCTAAGCATTTTGCATTTACAGGTATTTGTTATTGATCATGAAATCAAAATTTATTTCTCAATTTCTAATTTTTTTTATTCTGAATCAAAATTTATTTCTGAAATTTTTTTTCTTTAATTTCTTTCTTGCTTTTTTTCTGACTTTGAACAAATATATTTTTATCTACCTGGATTTGCGAATTTTTAAGATAAATTTATTTTTTATACTTATACACTTACATGCATTTTCATGTGCATTCCATTTTAAGTTTATAATGTTTTGTGAAAAGAATTCTCTTAAAATGTTATAAATAATCGAATAAACTTTATATATATTTCCTATGTTCATTTTTATCCTTATTTCTTCCTTTTATGATTAATTTCGATATATCCATCGGTGAAATAGCAAAGTAGGTTGGATTCATGGCTCACGAAATTTGGATTCTCATAAATATTGTATATCTCGCCACTGACAGATTATAGTTCAACATATATACAATTTCATAAAAATTTCAGTTTTCTAAATTTAACTGAGAGGCTATATATATATATATATATATATATATATATATATATATATATATATATATATATATATATATATATATATATATATATATATATATATATATATATATATATATATATATAAGTAACCAATCTAAACTAAGAAATGTTTTGAAAACGAAACTAAATAGTTTCGGAATCGCAAACTAAAAGTTATTTCTTATTCAAACTAAAACCAAATAAGAAACAGGAAAAACTTCATAGTATTTAGAGAGCTCAAATGCAGCTACTTATAAAACACAGATGAATTTGAGACAAAAGTATCAAAGTCAAGTTAATAGGAAAATCAAATAAACTAAATAAAAATTAAACCGAATAAAAAAAGAATCCGGCCTGAAGACTTTTTCAAGGGTCATCCTCAGGCAGGGATTCAAAAAAAAGGGATTTTTTCTGTAAAAGAACGCAGACAAGACAGTCTAATAATGATTCCTCGTGACCCGAAAATTCCCTGAAATTAGACCTAGGAGATATACCATTTTAACAGAAAGTAAATTAGAAAACAACAAATTAGAAGAAAAAAACCACTAATAAGTAAAAATGCAATAACAATAAAAACAAAAATAACATAAAATAACACCTAAACCATTAAAGTAAAACAACAAGGAAAGTACATACCATCAGCAGGCAAAGAAATTTTAAGCTATCGATTGTGATTCCCGCTTTTTAAAACCACAAAGCAAATGTATTTAAGGTAAAAAACAATTGTAGGAACCCAGCGCCATCTGTTGAGTGATCTAATATGCAAGGAAAGTTCTATTTTTATTTAATATAAAGGATTAGTCCCAAACCCTACCTTGTTTAATTAAAAAGTTGACTTTACAGTAATTTCAATAAATTCATTTTTAATTAAATTTTTAATGAACTTATTTGATGCTTCAATATAGGAATGTTTATTATTGCAAACCCTTTTGATCCTGTTAACTTGTGAGAAAATAAGACTTTTGAAAATTTTAGAGTTTAGATTGGAATGATAGTTACAAAGTTTTGTTACGTTAAAGTTGGATTCATCTCTTTTATCGTAGATAACAGCTATTGTTATATATATATATATATATATATATATATATATATATATATATATATATATCTTTTTCTCAGACTGGTTCGAAATTTTTTATTACAATTAACGTATTATTAATAAGGTATTCAAAGTTTGAAAATACATTCCCATGATTTCTAAAATTTTCATAACAAAATAAGACAAATGATGTTTAGATCATTTTCCTTGTGAAATCACTGTTATTGTTGCCATTACCTTAACGGAATTCATAATTTCTGCGTAAAGAAATGGACTATTATTTATATTCAGTAAAATGACGATATAACGATTTCATACACATTTAAGAATAAATGTAAATGATCGTTGGATTGAAAACTCTTAAAAAAATTAAAATTGGAATTTTTAATTAAAAAAATTTAATATAAACTAAATAATGGTACAATCTGATTTATAATAGTACTTCACAATCGAAATTTTAGGACGAATTAAGATACAAGAATGTCTCTTTAGAGTAGCCATAACATTTACGAAAGACCAAAAATATACACTGAAGAACCAGTAAAAAGAAACCTTCCAAATATTATATAGATTCCCCACAAGCAAGCGGAAGGGCTGCAAAACGACGTGGTATGGATTCAACTAACTTTTGAAGCATGCAATTCACTTTTTGAAATCAGCAAAGCAGTTCGCAAGTCTTTAGGAGATTTGTTGCAAATCTCTTCTGAATGTCATATAGTGCGACATGTTCAATAATGTTCATTTCCGAGCATTTAAATGACCAATGGAAGTATCTGAAATTTCAGATCCCCTCGGTAGCAAATTTTGACTTGTAGGGTGTCGCATTGTTCTGCTGGAATTTTCAAAATCCATCGGAATGTTTCATGGACATAAATGGATGTAAGTGAACGGGCAAAATGCTTATGTACCGTCATTTGTCAGAGTCATTTTTTTTATATACCAGGCGTTCCGTATCACGCTAACTTCCATGAAGCATTTTGACGGACACCATAACTTATATATGAGGAATTCCGTATACGCCTCATACCATTCCAGATGCTTCAACTTATTGAACAGTCCCTGTTGACTTGTAAAGTCCATTCATACTTGAAGTTATGTCCATATCCATACACATCCACCAATCCTATACAATTGAAAATGAGATTCCTCAGACAAAACAACTTGTTCGGAATTATGAATGATCCAGTGATGATGTTGGTGGTCCATGCCAAGGTGTAAAGCTTTGTGCCATACAATCAGAATGATACAAAAGTGGGTTTTTCAGCTCATATCAAAGAAGATCACACGATAACGTTGATGCATAGTATTGATATTTGTAACAATTTGTGAAAGTTTTGTGCTTCTATTTCGTTTAAGGTTCCTCGCACGTCATCGTTAGTCCATTCTTTCAAAGTCATTTTTCAGACACACCGATCTCGAAGATTTGATGCTTCAATGAATATTAAATATTCACGAAAAACTCATGAAATAGTCAAACTCGAAATAACAAATTGCATCACTATCACGAAGATGCTATGCCCCATCTCTAGTGTGTCGACTTTAACAACATGCTCGAAACCCTTTAAACTTTGTTAACCTACCTGAAATTTTGCATGGGATAAGAAGAATAGCAACTTTATTAGACAGTTTAGAAGAAAGTTTTGCGGTTACCATTCCCGATAGTTTTAAGACAAAAATTATTCAATATTATGGGATAAAACTATTCATTTCAAAATTATTATACATATTAAACACAGACAAAAAAAAACAGATTTCAGATATCAAACAGATTGGCTAGAACATGTAGATTAGACTGGCTATAGTTATAATTATTTTAATTCCAAAAATGAAACTTTAAAAGATAACATAAATTTTTATATAAATTTTTGAACTTTATTGAATATTCTAGTCTTTTTTAAGAAGCAGCAATTGAATTCATTTAAAAAATTGTTTGAGAATTATCATTATTATTTCAGCTATCTCCACTTTCAGATAGGACATTTAGATATTCATAAAGATAGTATTTCATATATCAAAGCCCCATCATTACTTTATCACATTCACATCATAATTATATTTCTCAGAAAGAGGGATAATAATAATAAATTATACTGAACATATTTCAGCATAGTGTATTACTTTTATTGAAATATAAATGCAATAATTTAAAGATACTGTTTAAAAAATTCATTTTATCTTCCCATTTTGAAACATGTTTCAGATATATTTGTAACTTACTTAAATCATCCATGTCGTTTTGTGGAAATGTATTACGTATTTCATTATCTAATCAAAACAATCTAAATGTTTATTATCATCACTATGATCAATTTTTGTTAAAATCTATTCCTAATTTAGAAGAGAATTATTTTTTTTCTTTGAAATATTACAAGGAGAGAGAAAAGGAAATTGGGTAAATGAAAAGAGCAGATTAAATTCTACAACATTCATTAATTTTATGTATTTATATAAAAAAAGAAAAATATCAAATGAACTGAAATATTCTTATAAAATGTTAACTACCAAATAGAGAATTAAAAAAAAATGGCTAAACATCACTCCATAGAACTTGCTATAGTCATTCTTTAAGCATACTATTCGATTTTATATTGTACCTTTGAAACTGCCAAGACAGTCGCGATAACGCCCACGCATCCTTCTATAGTCTATGAAACCATGCCTTTTGGGCTTGGTGAAATCTATACTAAATTATTCCAATCATTCTCATTCAAACTACCTTAGCAAAAGAATTTCTCGGTTAAGAGAAATCTAGCTCAAGAGTCCTTCATTAAATTTAAATTTGCGACCACTTTCAATTTTACTAAATTCATTACTCCTTTAAAACATTGCCTCTATAATATGCATTTGTTGTTAATAAAATGTATTTAAAAAGCCTCATTCAATTTTCTTATTCATCCACTCATATATATTTTAAGATTTTGTAATATATCTAAGGTATCAAATTATATAACAATTATTATTAAGGTATCAAATTATATAACAATTATTATTAAGGTATCAAATTATATAAATTACTATTATTAAAGTATCAAATTATATAAATTATTATTATTAAGATATCAAATTATATAAATTACTATTATTAAAGTATCAAAATATATAAATTATTATTATTAAGATATCAATTTATATAAATTATTATTATTAAGATATCAATTTATATAAATTATTATTATTAAGATATCAATTTATATAAATTATTATTATAAGCGCCAATAGAGTTCAAGAAAGAAATAATTCAAAAACTGTCTGAATTTCTTTAACTTCTTTTATTCCTTTAGAATTTGACTAGAATTTCAAAACTGTTCAAAATTGATACTGTTTCGACACCAATATTTTGAAAGGTTAATATCTTAAAATATCATTCTGATTTCTCCAATACAACTCTATGATTTAATAAAATGGCTTCTACTGCGCTGCCTTTCTTTTCTTTCAATAAACGCATCGGTTTAAAAATATTTTCGATGTTTTTTTTTCAGTTTTTTTTTCCAAATATTTTTTTAAATCACTTTTCACCTCAATTCAATCCTCTTGCACCTTTTTCTTCTAGAAACAGCAACAGAGACACACCAATTCAGAAAACATTGAAAAATATTCTTCCAAAAATATATTAACTTTTTTTTCTTTTTTCTGAATGAATTCTCTGTGCGACCGAAAAATACCCATTTTTATGTCATTCTGAGCAGAGAATAACGAATTATTTCTCTTTTGTCAGACAAGTATTCAAAACTGCATTTGGGAAATATTTTAGCATTGTGTCTACTGAGATTTCAAGCAGATTTTAATATCTGCTTTGTAAATTGCATTTGAAAAGCTCGAAAATGCATTTTAAAAGGAAAAATAATAGATTACGATGAAAAGCTGAAATTTTTTTGTTACCATTCTGAAAGATTTTAAAAGTTACTATATTGGTATAATATATCCCGTTTGCACCTGTACTTGCATAAAGATAATATCCCCAAGGTAAATCCTAAAAGGTATATCTATATTAACGAAAAAACACAAATAAATTTATATTTTTACTTTCTCGTATGCGAGGCATAGAGAAAGTACTGTAACCGATAAAAATTCGAATTTAAGATCAAATTCTCACGTTTTAAACCGTCCTGGGGACATATGGGATTATGTCTGTTTGCGAACATGGTGACTCAAAAATGCTTTGAATAAGACGGATGAAATTCGGCATATTGGGTTTACATAAAAGTTGTAGATTTCTGTCAAATTTTTAGTGAAATGTTCTCAGAGGAAGTACGTCAATTTGGATTTCCGAATACAAAATAATACGATGATTAAAAGTTGAAGAAAGTTGTATGAATAAAGTTTCGGACATATATTTGACTTTAAGTGTAGATACCCATAAAATTAGGAACCAAATCCGACAAGGGTCTGTTAAGAATTCAGTTAACCCCGTGATCTTCCTGGGCGGAACTAGCTGCTAATCATGTATCACGTGGTCTCCTTGTTGTTGTTTAGTATATTTTTTTTCCAGTATAAGCGAACTGGACCCCTGTACTAGGGGGAGTGATCTCGGCTCTCTCTCTCCCGAGAAATTTTATGTGTAGTTCTCTAGGCCTACTCCACTATGGCGTCTTCACGTGCCTTTTGTTGTTGATGTTACCAATAAACCCCATAAAAGACAACATGTGTCTTCAAGTCATTTCACCCAGACCACAATCTTCACTATCGAATAAATTATTGTGTAATCAAGAAAAGCAACGATAATTTATTTACTGGGTCAATTGTCTCCCGATCTGTACTTTCACAAGATTTCAAACGCGAGGTCTCTAAAGTCTCTAAAGCGAAATGACTTAAATATGTAAGTTTTGATCTGATTTTTGATTACAATTGTGGTTCTATGTCTACTTTTGGTTTCATTCAGCTGGAAAGAACAAAAATTCAGTTTGCTTTCAAAAACACAAACTCGATATTCCGGTACTATTGATCCCGGTATAAGGATTAATCTCCAAGAGCACACGGTATATTCAATAAAAACGTTAGATTCACGGCAAAAATCTATATTTCGTTACTACTTTTGGCCAACGATATATAAGGAATTCATAACATTACCCATAGCTCACTATTTTATATGAGAGTGGAGAAGGTGATAATAATTTCTTTAACATTCCGTTAGTCGCGCCTTATCTGACAGATACCTGATAATTTCCTTTTCCAATAACTAGATAGCGCTATGTCTGAGAGAAAATTCTTAGATTAGAGGGAATTTCAGTACCATTCCCGCGTTTCAACTGTGATATTCGAAAAGGCAACTATTATAGATTATCTATGAGATACAACGTGACCATTTTTGGAAGTATTTCTTACTTTCCCATTTTGTATTTTGTGTTTTAGAAATTAATATTAATGGTTTTTATTCCTGTTTTAAAGTTTTTATTCTCAATTTACTGTGTTAAACTATATTGTATCTCCCAGATACAGCAGCATTGTTAGCAGACTGCCAATATCCACTACCGTGCGCTTGAAAGAAATTGTGCCGAAGAAAAATTATCTGAAAAAAGAAGTTAATAACAGCAATGACAATAATAATTCTTCTCATAAAAGGTGCAAGCTTTGTCAAAAAAAAAAAAAAAAAACGCTTAACTAGATATTCTTGCAAAAATTGTGATTTAAACTTGTGCTTGTACCACTGTGTATTTATTTGCTCTCATTGAAGTGAATCGAACAGGGAAAATGCAGATTAAGTAAGAAGAAAATGTTTTTTTTTAATCAACTAAGCTATATTTACTGATGAAACTAATTGTTATCCATCATGAAACTTTGATTATTCCTTTTTGCATACTTAACTCTCATGAGTATTATAACACATTAATTCTTTTGTAAACAATAAAATATGTATGTAGTATCAAATAATTTGATTTATTGTTATTTCATTCTACTTAAAATTGTGATTTTATCAATATTATGTGTTTATTTTAACGATATATTCAGGTGTATCTGTCAGATATATCGCGATCACATTTATTTGAAAAATGCACGTAACTGACGGAGTGATAAGGAGTATGAGAGAAAATTTTAATCTACTATTTTATATACTTCAAAATGAAGTATAAATTAGATTAAAGTCTTGACATTGTACAAATATGAATTGGTCTTGTATACTATCATATTCAGAAGATTAAGGCACTGTCTCTACAAGCGGGAATGAACCTACTCTTTTTTGCGAAGTACGGGTTTAGAGCCATGACCTCTTTCCACAGTACAAAGTTTCGCTATACATCCTAATTTTTCATGTTTTCAAATAAATGAGATATAAAGATTTTTTGTTTTCTCCAGAATGAATAGTCATGCACTGTGATAAATATAATTCATTTTATAAAATAATAATTAAAAATTTATCTATATAGGACTTCTTTAAAGTTTTCAAAAAAATTTCAGGTTAAATGCTTCCTTTTTCTTTTATCACAGAAAACTTGATATCAACTTTATATTTTTTTTAAAACCAGATTTCATTAACCTGATTTTCGTTTCATAAATAATAAGTATTAAGCTAAGGAGAACTTGTGTCTTATTTTTTACTGACCAAGAATTTTCTCCACATTATGGAATAAATTAGTATTCGAAATATCACGCATTTTCAACTGTGATTAATATAATTTTGGAACCATTAGTGTGTTTGAAAGAAGTGTTTGTTTAACTGTGTTCAGAAAGAAAATATATACTTTTGACTTACAGCAATCTGCATTAACACGATAATCATTATCATAAAGAATTGAGTTCTATTTTGAATTATTTTTATGAAATCAATTTTGATTATGTTTAAAATTATTATGTTCGTTCTTAATGAACTGTCACAAATCATTTATTTCATTTGTGTCAAATGTACTGCATAACTTTTGTTTTACTGGTTAAAAATATGTTCATCTCCGTTTTCCTCGAACATTTCCTTTTAATATTTTAAGTACCTTCAAGCATTTAAGTGCTTTATCAAGTATTTAATGAAGATTAAAAACTAAGGTTAATGTCATATTTTTAACTATTTATATAAAAATTAATAGAAAGAAAAAAAATGACTCAACTTTAAAACATATTATGCATTCCTTCCTATATTCATTACATAAACCCTCATTTTGCTTTGATTACATTCATTAATCAAAGCTAATTTCTAATTTTTAATTCAGAAAGTTAAACATTTTAATTGCCCTTTAAGAAAACCCATATCAGAATAATTAGACTTATAATTCAGAGACAAAATCAAAAGCAGGGCGTAAAAAGTTAATTCATGTAATGGATGTAATAATATTTTTTAAATAATTTTATGCATTTACGACTAATGTAAATATTATCTTATGAATATAGAGGAAAATTTATTTTTTGAGGTAATCTCTTTATTATGTTAATTTGTTACTTACTTTATCAACAAGATTTTTGTCATTTCCAAAAATAAAGCAAATTCCAAGATTATTATTTTTCTATGTTTTGAAACGCTGTATAGTTTATAAATAGCTATTTTTAACTTTTCTGTAATGAAAATATTTATTTTGGTGTAAATGTTGATATTAGAAAATTTTTTAAACTGCATTTGGACAAATATTTATTTTTCCAGAGGTAATATTTAATCCCATCTGAACAATTTATTCTCTTTCTACTATTTTGATTTTATTGTTTCTGTTATTCTTTTTCTATTCTATGGAAAATAAAACTATTTATAGTTAAAAAGAGTTAATTAAAATTTCCAGGCATTTATTTATTCTTATAAGAAGATTAAATTTTGAGTTTTTTTAATTACAATGAAATAAAAAGTATTGGCATTGATAAACAGTAGTAAGAAAATAAAATTATGTACTATAGACAGCATTTAAAATTTTTCCGTGATATTTAGCTTGTTTTCTTAATGAAGAATATTTGTATATTTGCTTAAGCCCTCTCACATCAGAATAACTAATTTTTTCCATTATCATAACCAATATAATAATTTTAAATGTTCTTTTTCATCGTATATGTAATATAGAGAAAGTACAGTAATTGTCAAAAAATTCGAACTCGGAATTTTGTCAAATCTCAACATTTTAGACATTTCTGAATTCGAAAACCCCATTTTTTCGAAAATGTCCTTATATCTGCCTGTCTGCGACAAAGATAACTCAAAAAAGCTTGACGGTTGAAATTTGGTGAACGGGTTTTTACACCAAATTCGAAAATTTCTGTTAAATTTTGAGCAAAATCTGTTCAGAGAAAATTTTTTTGTCCGACTGTTCGGATATAAGTTAATACGGTAGTTACAAAACGAAGAGAGCTACATAAATAAGATTCGATACACATATTTAACAACTATAGATTATACATTTTTTTGAAATTTTGAGCCAAAACCAGCAACTGAAACAACGCGTTGATTGTCTGTCTTAATGTACTTTCAGAAACATGTAAACGCGATAATTCATAAGCACCATGACTTAAATATGTCAAGTTTGGCATGGGGTGTTGTGACTACAAGTGAAGTTAAGTGTCGAATCTTTGTTCCAGCCAGTGGAGAAAAACCTGTCTAAAGCACAAATTAGATTTTCGAATAGAATTAATGGCATTCCAGGGATAAATCGCCAAATAACTCGCCAAAGATGGCACGATAGATTCTATAAAAAAAGCTAAATTCATGCAAAAAGTTAGTATTTCGTAACTACTTTACGCCAATGTAAGGTAAGGCGTTCTTTGGAATATTACTTTTAGAGAATAATTTATTAGAGAATATTTCAGAAAACTTTTGGATACCACTCCCACTGCTTTTAAGGTAAGAAATAGATTACTAATTTTCTACCTTAATCAAACATTCCTTACGTCTCACATTTCAAATCCAAGTTCGTTTTTTAAAATAGTTCTATAATTGACGTTGTAGATAACAGTCTCCAGATATCATTAAACTATATATTTTTATACTAAAACATTCAAATAAGAGGAACTATTTGTATCATATTTCAATTTCTGCGGAGTTTCCAAATATACCGGAATAACATCATTAGTCACTTAAGTAGTTACATAATTCATCAAAAAAATGTAGTAAGTGAATGTAAGTGAAATGTAGTAAGTGTCAAATATATATTTCACTACTTCTCTACGGAAATGAGAATTCTTCATTCCTTTTTCAACATGCCATAGAGAATGATGCATTTTATATTTCAGTCACTAGGTTCCATCAATCAAAACGCAAAAAAGGAAATACATTTTTGAGAGGATATGCTTCAATTTTTCTGAAGATTTTGAGTATGTTTTGATATTTCATCGAAAAAAGGATGTAAGGTTGAATTGAGGTAGAGAGAACCTTTGCGTCAAATTTTTTTTGGACGGACTTGGAAAAACAACTATTTAAAGGAGTTTTTCTGAAACTGATGTATTTATAGAAAGCAAAGGGATGGTGTTTCTCGAAATCATTTCTAGAAAGAATGATTCGCTGTATTGTCAGCATCAGAATCACAAGATTCAAAGATATTGTCCCGTGAAAAGAACGCTATCGAATAACTAACTACCTGTTTAGAGTGATTTTAGAATTTGATGGAAATACAAGGAACAGACGAAGGTAAAAACTATAAGGATTAATTATTAATTAATTTTAAAGCTGTGTAGTTTTAACTTCCGAAATGTTTCAATTTATTTGAATTTGGAAAGCAATATAACAAAATATAAAAAGAAAGATTCAGTAATTTCACTTAGGATATTTCATAGAAAGGGGACTCTTTTGCATTTACTTATATTTACTCATTAAAAATAATAGTAGTTTGCCTTGAAACTTTTTGTCCTATTTTATACTGAAACATTTCAATGAGATAACATAAAATCGATCGATGTTTTACTAATTTAATTACCAACCAAAAAAATGTTTGAAAAACATTTCCATGTTTTGTCTCAACGAAATTTAAGTTGATATGTATATCCCAAATGTTATCTTCATAGCTGCTTATGTTTAAAAATATGTGCATAATTAAAGATTAAGAACAATAAACAATATAAAAGCGAAAAATATTCAAAACAGTTTTTTAAGCATACAATCTTGCCATTGCGCACATGAGTACCGTCTACGGGGATCCAATTATTTCTTTAAATTCAACACACTAAAACACTAAACTGATGACACACTAAAAACATTTTGTCTGGCAATCAGATGAATGAAGAAAGACACTGAAATAAATAAACGATACAGAATTGCAGAGAAGATGTAATTCGTTTGCGGAGACCCAAATATTGCTTTAAATTCTACTGATTGACACACTAAAAACATTGCCACTGGAAATCAGATGAATGGGAAAAAGACATCACAATAAAAATCGATAAACAACTGCAGAGAAATCAGTGTAAGTGATAATGGTTTTAACATGATTTCAGTAGCAATGGAAAGAATTCTATTGAGCATTGAGAAGGAAATTCCTTTTGAATTTGAAAAGAGGAGACCATTTTATAGGGTATTTGGTAAAAACTGTATTTACCAATTTTGTTAGCAAGCAGAAGATGACAACGGATGAGTGGATTTGATGATCTAAAGGTCATGTAAAATGTTTTGGAGCCAGCAACGTGATGTGTTCTTCCACCATTTTTATTCTCAATTCAGAATGAATAATTGAGTTTCTGATATTCCAAAGAACGTTTACGTTTAAGTGTTATGTGAACGCTTAAATGCTAATTGTGGTAGACGTGAAATAGTATATAGTAGTTCTTTAGTATTTCAAAAGAGAATGTGAAGAATTCGCTAGCATAAACATCCTAATAGATAAAAGGAAACATTTCTTTAGTTTTCTTTAACATTTTGATTTTGGCATTAGCGGTTTTATTAGGCGATTTTCAGATGACTACACCAAAACGCCAATTTTTAGAATAGGTTAAGAACAAAGTTCCATTATACATAAAATGTCCTGAACTCCCAGGGTTACGTTACTATCATGTTATAACAGGAAAGTAGAGATAATGTACTTGATTGGTGACTTTTAGATTAGTATAGGCTCGCTAACGCCCAATTATTTAACGCCAAGTTGGCAACGGTTTTCATTTGCTGGTAATTTATCGAATGAGCTATAAAGATAAAACAGTAACCAGAAATATAAAGAAAAAAAAGTACTGATGGTAAGTAATATACACAAATTTATTAATACAAAGAAAATTTTACTCAACGTTTTACTTTATTTAATTACTTCGTCCTCTATTCTATTTGTCCTAAATCTGTCTCGAAAGAAAGAAAAAAATAAACTAATTAGTTGCATGTTTGAAAAAAATATATAATTATTCCTATTATTAAACTTATATAAATAAATAAATACACAAAAATTTCACTGCAAGATTTTTACTTGAAGGCATGCATTTCAAATTTTGCTCGTTCTCAATTTTCAATAGCAAATTCTAGAAATTTTCAAAGTTTGAAAAAACATAACAGAATTAAGAACGATTATATTCTGTATAATTTTGTTGACACTGTCAATTTGAATAAAAATATGCTTGAATGCAAATAAATTAAATTTTTGAGGCTGAGCTTCAGACTGGTTTCTATTTACTTTTCTTCAAAATTAGATCATTCATTTCATAACAAAAACTAAAATTTAAATTTAATCAAAGAATCTAGATCTTCTTAATTTTATTTTTCGCTTATAAATTCATCTAAAAAATAATGAAAATTAATAAATTAAACCAAGGGTAAATTTCATCCGTGTGAAAATACTTCAAAATTTTCCAAAGTTTTGTTGAAAATGGTGATAATTGAAAAAATGAAAATAGCACAGCATTTTTGTCGAGAAGATTTTAATTTTTCTTCAAGAATAAAATATTTAATAAAAATGAAAATTTAAAAATGGGAATTATGCTTTTGTTATTGTTAGTAATTTAATTAAACTCATCGTTGCTATAAATTCTATTTTTAATAAGAGTATAAGAATTTATAATTAATTTTTGTTATTCCCAGTTTTTTTTTTTTTTACTTTAGATAGTTATCAAATGAATTTATAGAAACTCCAACCAGAAAAAACGGCAATCGTTATTCAAAATTCTTAGATCAAAATTCATGGTAAACTGACTGATATTCAAAGCATTACTAGGGATAAAATTACTTTCACATTTTCTATTAATGAAAAATTACTTTTTAAATTAATTAACATAAAAATTTACTTAAAACATTTTTTGATTCTTCAATACCAAATTTCAAATTATTATAGCATAATAATTTAATATTTATTGGAAGGGTTATAATTATAGTAAATCAAATACTTTGTTGAAAGCTATGTGATGTAAATAAATGTCGTATATGCAAAGTAAATATATATTTAATATTAACCCTTAGTGTATATAGATGTATATCAAGATAGTGAAACCAAGATAGTAAAAAGATGCTGTTTTCATATTATTTATCTAAAATTTTATAATTCTTTTTGCAATCCATATTAATTTCAACCCTTATAAGCCATTAATCTGCCAATCGCCTTAGTTCACAATATGTTTAAGTGTGTATTTCTACCTTTAGGAATTATTATCGATTTATTCCACCATGTTTCTTGAATTGCGACTTATTTACGCATTCATTTCATATGTGTATTATATTATTTCTTCTTCTTTTTTTTCGTATGCTTTAGATGCCTTCCTTACTTCGGTGTGCTTTTTTAATTACTGTTTTTACATAATTAATTACATAATTATTGTTATTACATTATATAATTTACATTTCTCTCTGTGTATGTGTGTGTGTGAGAATACAATACTTGTAATATAAATTGTTTCAATACACAAAATATTTTCATCTTCTTTGGCTTTAGCTTCGGCCAAACGTCAGGTGTATGATTAATTAAAGCCAATATTTCAAGCGAGTGTGCCCGGAAAATTGATTTTATATGAGTTTGACAAACAATGAACTAAAAACGCAATCTACACAATCAGCTTTAGAACCAGCATAGAAGATTAAGATGAGAAAATATATTGCACGAAAAGTTTAAAATGTTGTAACTTTTCGACAAAAAAAGTAGATGGTTCTGTACAATTTTTAGAAATCGTTGAAAGTTAACAACAATAGCCTTTTCTTTTTTTATTCAAACTCCTATGGCCATAAAAAGGGAAGAATTGAGAATAAAGTGAATTTATTTCCAAAAGTTATGCATAAGCGTGTATATTTTTCGGCTTAACTCACTGTGCAGATACAATCGTTTGCTATATCAGTGTACCGGGTTTTAGAACTGAAATTTGAAAACCGTTACCGTCAGTGACGTGAGATGTATTTTAATTCTCCGTTGAAGCTTTTATTAAGTAAGTACATTTCAAAAGCAATTCAAATAAGCTGTATGATAAGAAATGATGGTGTAATATTTTAAATAACTTTATGGTCAATCAAACAACCAAGTGAAACTGACCTTTAGAAATGGAACAGATTTTTTTTTCTTTTTTTGTAATATGCTAAAATCTGGAAAAAGGGGGCCTCCTAAAATTATCTTTTTAAAACAGAAAAGTTAATGTTACATAAAATTGAAATTTATTTTTAAGTTCTATGTAATGATGCTGTTTTTCGAATTAAGCAATGAGAGGATCTATTTTATGAAAATAAAACTGCCACGCCTTCCGATTTCACGGATGGATGATTCAGTAATTCAGTTTCTTTCTGAATACTATTCGACAATGAATGAAAACTTTTATCTCCTTTGCGAAATGGAAATACTACTACAAGAGATAGATTACAAATGTAGATATCAGAATTTTTTTTCGATTGGAATGTTATTTTGGATCACCATTAAAACAGTTTATAATACTTTTACAGCAAATTGATATTAGATACAAAATATATAAACTGATTGCATTACAAAAATAATATTGGTGAAATTGATGAATATAGAGTTTGTGCTAACTTCGGCGTTACACTATAAAGAGCTCATTAATAGCTAAATAAAAATTATAGTTTTGCTAGTAATAAGTAAGCTTTACAAAATAAGAAAACAAAGACAACAGGCAACATATAGGAAATACAAAAAAGTGCAGAAAAAAAGAAGAAAATATTAACAAAGAAAAGAAAATACTTACGCTTTTCATAATAAAGTCATTATTGCAAATAAGCTGACGTGTTATTGTGACATTTATCAAGATAGGCACATACTCTTGTTTGCTAACAAAGGGGAAAAAGGATGGCTGAGGTTGGAAAAATTATATTTTTTACAGAAAAGCAAATTTAGATGGGGGTTTTTTTTCCAAAAAAAAGTGTATTCTTTGCCACCGAAAAATATAAAAAACAATTAATGTTTAACCATTCAACAGAGGAAATAACATATATATTACGAATCATTGTTGCAAAAAATAAGTGCATTTTTTAAGCTATCTTCCAACTATCAGAAACCATTTGTTTAATTTGAGGGCAATCTATCTTTTTTTGTGTACTTTATTTAGCAATTAATTCCTGACATGTGGTTTATAGTATCCAAAAATCAAATTTGTGTTTTAGACGCATTTTTCCCAACCTTTTGAACTAAAAATTCGGCACAAAACTACATTTATAGTCACGAGATTTTTTGATAAATTTACAAGGTAATTCGATAAATTTACAAGGTAGTTTGATAAATTTACAAGGGTTGGAACTTTAATAGTGGCAACTATTTATTTACATGGAATACAAAAGTGATTCAATCTCACCATGTTTTACAATCCTTCAATATAGTCGCCAGCATTGCGTACAACCCGTTTCCAGCTAAGTGGAAGTCGCAGAGCACCTGTAGGACTATTTGTTCTGTTGATAGTTCAAATGGACCTGTCTACTGCCGCAAGAATCTCCGGAACAGTTTTGAAGCGAATGCCATGAAGTGGTTCCTTCATCTTAGGAATTAAGTCAAAGTCACAAGGGCTTAGATCTGGGGAGTATGGTGGATGGTAAAGTACTTCCCAGCCCCATCGATCGAACAAAGCAGACAAAGCTTGCGCTGCATGCGATCGAGTATTGTCATGCAAAATGATAGGAACGTTCTGCAGAAAGTGTCACCATTTTTTTTTTATTTTTTTCAAAGTTGGTCTCAGATGGTGCTCCAAAAAATGGTCAGTAATATTTCTGTGGGGGATCGATATACGTTAGGATGACACAATCACAGTCGAACACGGGAATCAGTATAACTTTCACACTGCTGCAGTCTTGAAGAAATTCCGAATTCTGTGGTGACCCGTAATGACGCCATTCGTTTGATTGGCGTTTCAGTTTTGGCTGGTACGATGTGGCCCAAGTCTCATCCAGCGTAATGATACAGCGTGAAAAAGCCTCTCCTTCGTACTCATAGCGCTCCAGGTGGGTTCGAGCAGCATCATATCGTAGCCATTTCTTCATTTCCATCAAATGCTGTGGAACCCATCGTGAAGCAATTTTTCTCATGCCCAGGCGTTCCTTCAGAATGTGCAGCACAGTCGTATGCCCAAATCCTGTCTGTCGAGCCAGCTCACGAATGGTTGTCACTGTCCATTAGTGCGGCAACAGCATGCACTTCTGCCTCGCTGACACTAGGACGACCTGGCCGATGCATGTCTGCCACATTTTGGCGTCCTTCATTGAAGGCTTTTACCCATCTTGCAACAGTTCTGTAAGGTAAAGCAGATTTCCCACAAGCCTCTAGAAGCCCTAGATGACATTGTCATGCTGTACGACCTCTGGCACATTCAATTTTTATCCAACTTCGTTGTTCTGGTTTTGAAAACATCCTGACAACATTTACTTAAGACAGCTAGCTAATACAAGGGTCAGTTCTTCGCTTCACTCCGCATGAGCGTGACGTAGGAAGGACGAGTCTTTTTGGTGAGAGGTAAGGTAGGTATGTAGATAACGTGTGGTATGCGTGACATTCTTTAGTTTTGTTGCGTAGCGTTTCTACAGTAGTCTTGCCATTATTAAAGTTCTAACTCCCGTAATAAATGTTTCTGGAAATACATACCGACAGGCAATCAACCTCTTGTAAAATTTGGCTAAAAAGTTGATAGGCGTAAATGTTGTAGATGTTTTAAATATACGTACGGAATTGTATTCATCTTGTTCTCTCCGATTTCTAGTTATCGTGTTAACATATATTAGAACAGGTGGACGGACAGATATTCTCAGGATTAATTTTGCTAAAAAATTAATAGATATTTACAAATTTGATATAAAGACCGTATACGAAATTTCATCCGTCTACTCAAAGCGGGTTTGAGTAATTTTTGTCATAGATCGAGATAGACAGACGATAATTTTCCAAAAATGTGTTTTTCAAACTGAGGAAGATCTAAAATATGAAGATCATCAAAATCTAGAGTTCGAATTTTTGACAATTACAATATTACGTATACGAGAAAATATAAAAACGATAAAAGTACAAAAAAAATTAAAGCCCATTTTTACGTTGAAGTATTAAACGATCAATTCTTTATACTGTGGTAAACATGAAGAGTTCGTTGCAGTCTTCTGAATAATTTAAAATAGCGTGGAGTATGGAGGAGGTATGGAGGTTAGCGTGTATGGAGGCAAATTTTCAGGACAAGTATACGAACGAATAAAAACTGATTTTCCTAATTCCTCAGATTATTTTGCCTCTTACTGAGTAAAGAAAAAATTAATAGAGGGAATAAAAAAACCAAGGGAGAATTTTTGAATAAAAAAAAGATTTGCTCGAAAGTATTGAAAATGCAATGCCTTACTGTATAAAATCATTACTGTATTTGAATCATTTAAAACAAAATGTATGATTAATATTCAGAATTCAAGCTAAATATTTTAACATTTGAACTTAAATTATTTTTTTAGATCAGAGACTTAAATATTGTCTTCAGACGAATTAAACAAAATCACATTGTTTAGCAAATTGATTTCAAACTCAAAATAAATTTCACAGAAGCTTATAACGTTTCCATTAATATCATGCTATTGAGAATGATTGACATCATGGCACAATGTTTTAAAATAAACATAATTCCATAAAGTGTATAAACCTATGGAGCACTTTCTACTGAAAATAATATTCGAGCACTTAAAATATTCCATGTAGGAAAGATATGAAAGGATGTCTAATACACATAGATATATACATATGATAAAGAATCTAATAGACATTTTCTAAATATAACTAGAAATTTTTTCCCATGCATAAGGTATGATTCCAATTGAGGTTTAATATAGTTTTTTTGTAATAAAATTGTTTTTTCCTGTATGCAACAATTTATTCTTCTACAATACAGATGTAAAATATGAAATATTAAAATTTAGTTTGCTATTTCATAACAGCATTTAGGCATTGATAACTTCTTTTTTTTCCAGTAGAAATATAAAATGCTTTCTATTGAAACCTGACGTTTTGTACTAAATTTATACTCTAGTCTATTTTGGCTGGTCCTCAGGAAATATTGATTGCCTTTGATTTCAAATCAATCATCTACTATTACGTCAAATTGACAAATATTAAAGATGTATTATTTTAATTATCTTATTTCTCTTTGTTGCTTACATGAATCTTTCTTATAGAAATATCAGCTTCATAACATTATAACTCAAGTAAAAACGAAAATGTAAAGTTAATCGACTTTCTAAATTTGTCAGTATTGTCTGTTTTACTCGTCTTAATACCCTTCACAATTATTAAATATAATTAACAATGTAAGAAAATCATTGGATTAAATATTTGATGAAACAACGATCTCCGTTTGAATTTCGTGTTAAGAATGTAAGATATTGTTGAAAATTAAGTAAAATAATAATAAATAAATTTAAAAATTTTAATTAAAAAATTTAAATTGATAATTGATTGAAATTAAAAAATTTTTAATAAATTTCCAAAATTCAGAAAAAGTGTACATTGTTATTTAGTTGATATCTTTAAAAATATTTTTTTTCTTTAAATATTGAAGCGGTACTGAATTTATTTATCTGAAGTAATATTTTCGAACGTTAAGACAGAAAAAATTAGAATTCAGCTTAATTCGTAATAATTCAAATTTCCCCAGACAATGACTAGTATTATAAAATCATACCACATTTTAAAGCGTAAATTTGCAGTTCCCTTATCACCTACGTTTCGCGATATTATAACTTAACCTTTTTATTAGTTTTGAAAGCTACACAAATTTCAAATAGAATTCTTTCAACAATGCATTAAATATTTGACAGAATTAAGGGTTTTAAACTCCACAGGGACTCTACTAAACAGAAACGTAATCTACTATCGGAAATAATGGCAAAAATAAATGTTTTTAAAAATTGCTAAAATTTAAAGAAGCATGTATGGTTAATTAGTAAATAACATTGGGAAGATAAATTTATTTAATTTTTAGTTGGCGAAAAAAAGTAATTTTTGTGCTATAATAGTTTTGAACATTTTTTTTCTGGGAAACCTCAAAATTTTGAATAAATTTAATTAAATAAAATCTTAATTAAAATTCAAAAAATATATCTTTGAGAAGCACGTTCATAATCCCCAATTTATTTATATGTCTAATTTGATAACTGTACAACACCCGATCCCGCCTATTGAATGTAACACACACAATCATTCATCTTTATTATTAATAGGGACTATATGTCATATCACTTTTTATAGATATTTTTTGTTCACCTTTCAAATTCTATTTTATCCAAAGACTCTAAAACTAACTTGCACTTATGGATCATTTATACACAAGGACAATCGAATCTGGCGTGTTTTCTCTGATTTTTGAATAGCAGGTGTCATTTACTTTCCTACAAACACTAAAAAAATATGATGCATATTCAAGACAACTTCAAGAATTCTTATTTTATTAGAAACATAAAAGACTCTAAACTAAATTAAAATAAAATAATATAAGAAATAGTCACACGATAGTATGCGATTAGTGCAATGACCAGAGAATATTTAATTACCAATAAAAGTGAAAAATTCAAATGCTAGCGTTCGTATTTCTTCGAATAAAATCATTTTTCAGCGTCATTTTATATTCTAGAGTAAAAACAAGAACATTATCTTTTATTAAAGGAATAAAGATTCTTTGAACAAAGAACTGAGAATATTAGCTTTCAAGTTTAGATTACTTATGCTCCTAATATTTTAAAACTCCTTTCAAAATCAAACGCATTATCCATATTATCTTTTGTGGAACTTTCTTTTGAAAAGCTTTCAAAAGAATATACTTATTTAAATTAAACTTTATTTTGAAAGTTAGACTTCACGGCTTAGTGAAAAATGTTCAAAATTGTTTGATCTTTACAAAAGTAGCTTCCTCAATATTTAAAAAAAGAATAAATAGTAAAAAAAATGCCATAGTTTAAAAAAATATTTTTTTATAGATTTTAGTATAAAACTAATTTCTACTGAAGCATAAATTAATTTCAGACAATTTTCTTTTTACTATAACCTTAAACTAATATCTTAAAATTATTTTCTTTTACTATCAAAATTGTATATTAAATTTTACATATATTAAAATATCATTGAATTTGAAATTAAATAAACACATTTTAAATTAAGAGCTGTATGAATTATTATATTTAATGTTTTGCAAATTAATAAAATAATATCAAAAATTAGTCAAACCTTGTTAGTTATATTTCTTTTAACTCCTTTACTTAACTTCAAATGCTTAGTTTTTGCTAGGTCAAAATTCAGAAATGAATTTTTTACTCACTTTCTCAGCAACTAGGGTTCTGAATTATTATATATTTATTAGTTCCGAATTAAATCAAAATGTATTTATAGAATTATAGTTCTCCTAACTTTCAGCTGTTACATTAATTTAGCTAAAATTTATAATATATTGATGGAATTATCTAAAAACTGATTTGAAAAATGCTAATATATAAACTCTATAATATTTGTAGCCATGAATTATAAAATATATTAATGACTAAAGGATAGAAAATTATGAAAAATAAAAAGATTTTAACGTCGTTTAGTTCATAAAAATAAGGAAAATAATATTTTTATCGTAAATTTTGCAATATTGTCAATAACTTTTCATTTTTTTTTAATTAGAAACATTGCAAACAAAAGCAAGAAGAGCTTGAATATTCATTAAAAATTAAGATGTATATGCTATTTTAATTCCTATTACCATAGACTATTTTTATAAAAAAATCATACTTGTATGGTTTTGCTTCGCTATCCATATTTTTGGTAAAAAAAAAAAAAAAAAGAAAAAAAAAAGGGAATTGAGGAAGGATATTAAGAATATCATGAAATGATAAGAAATGAGAAAATTATGCGAACTTAACTATTTTTTTATTCTTTTAGAATTTTAAATATATAGAATATGCACAAATTAGCGTTAATATTCTTAGTAATTTGAAATATAAATAAATTTTTAAAGATGAATTTTTTTAAGAATATATACCAATTTCTAGAAGTCAAAGCGATAAAATGAAAACAGATGACTTCAAAAGTATGCAGCCTTATAGATATATAAATATTTGTGTAATAGCTCTAAATTTGTTGAACATACTATTCAAAACCTGGGGAAACGCAAAACGCGGAAAAAAATTAGTTTCAGAAACACCGATAGATGGCGTTATACAAAATTATTGCAAAGGTGGTAAAGCCCACTGAATCTATAAAACAATTCTAGTCCAAGTTAGGTTAGAGGAGAAGTTAGAATGACACCTTCCAAGAGCGTCCCATATACTCGCAATGTGATTATAGACAGTTTGTTGATAATTATATTTGAATTATAATTTCGTCAAGAAATTGTTTACCTTGGTATGCGGTGTAAAGTCGAGCTTCATCTACTTGCAAAGCAAGTATACTGCTAATTGTTTCAAGTAACAGACAACAATAAGATCTTGTACGCCCTCTCTGTACTTTTGAGAATCGAGAGTTCCAAATTCCAACATATACAAATCTGTGCACCTACCTGATAGTGCTCCTCTCCATACAAGTACACTCACTACATGTTGCATAAGTGTCCTGTTACCTTATATAAACAAATTGAGAATTATTCGATAAAATTAATCTCTATTCATTGCTGAGTAGAAATGTCACTACTGATTTTAAGTTCAGTTCAATGTGCCAATTCAATTTCCGCTTCCAGTGGCTGAAAGTAAAGGGGACACAATACACCATTCGCTAATCTTTACAGAACTCCTCCAAAAAATCTTCTACTCACTGTTCTGGTTAATATTATCATTCTTCTCGCAGAAACAAGCATCAGTTTAAGGTAAGAGGAAATCATGATATGACTTTTACATTATGTCTTAAGTTTCAATCATTTACAGGAATGGTAAATTCTAAGAAGCATTCAAGAAACAAACTAACTTTTGAAATTGGTTGCACGATTGGTTCGCCAAGTATTAATCGCCAATATACGACTTTCACTGATTAGCAATTATTTCATAAATAACTAGGTTAAGCTATGTGGTATTTAAGTACAATAATGCCAATTCATCTCTTCTGCATAATGCCTGTCGATGAAGCTTGCTTTTATTAGTTATATGTCTAATTTTCAAGAATTTTGAAATGTCATTAATCTATTGATTGTGGGTTTTAGATTTGATGCCTTATTTATAAAAGTCAGAGCAGCTCAGAACATTGTGAAGTTCTGCCAATGTGATATAAAGTCAATGACATTTGCTTTGTTATTGAGCGATAGCAATTTTGTCTTTTAAAATTAATTATTTGTAATTAATAACAAAAGAATTAAAGAAAAAAAATATCAATATAAAAACATTTAAAAAATTCATTTATCACTGATTTAAAAAAATAATTTTGATAAAAAATCTGGAGGTAGAAGTAAAAATCGTTCGAGCGAGGTAGGAACTTCGAGTAGGAGGTGCAAAACTTTCCTGTATATTACAGTTGGAGAATGTTGTAAAGCCAAAAGGAATGTCATGAGAATAAAATTTTAAACATTCATTACAGAGTGAAGAAGGGTAATTGGGAACAAGAAGTAACTGTGAATGGTGATCAGTATGTATAGGAGAAACCTTAGCAAACTGGGAAGTATATGCCATTTTTACGCACTCTTGAAACTAATTAAGAAAGTTATATTTTGGCATTTATTTGCTTCATCTGTAACCGAGATAGAAAAGGAGGAAGGATCAAAACTTTCCTGAATATCATAATTCTACATCGGCTATTTGCAAGGTAAGTAGAAAATTTATGTGTTTCAAGGATCTATAAAGTTATAAATAAGATTAATTTTTCATTTTTTTCACTTTCCCCTTAGAAAGAGGGCAATATCTCAATGATTCTTGACAACTTCCATTGTGTGGAAATTAGAAACAGGCTTCGATGGTGAAAAAAATATATCTTTCATGCATTTCGAATAATTCCTTATATAACCTGAGCAATTGCTTTTGTATCGTGGGCATGTTACTGGGCTGCGAACTAGAAGGTCCCAGGTTCTATCTTCGCTCATCACAATCCGCCACAGGTATATTGCATTGTTATTGTATAAAATAAGAAAAATAATTAATTAAAAAAGTCGATATTGAAGATGAAGAATTAGCCTATTATTTTAACTTTAACCCCTACATTGTTTGTTATACAATTAAATACAAAGGGAGATAATAACAAAATAATATTAACAGGTTTATCGGTTATAAAGATCAAATGTGATAAATTGACTTGATAAATAACGGATGTCCCAAAATTAAAGCAAGATTTGAATTTGTCGCCGTTCGTGCAACAAATTTTTTCAAACCTATTAAAAATGTATTTGACAGCTGATAGTATAGGGTTTGTAAAAATGAAGTGTTACACGGTAGAGCAAAGTGTTAATGCGGGATTTGAATTAAATAAAAAAAACACAGTTTTCTTCTTTAAACTTTTATATTTTTATTGAATCGTAAAGTACGCAGGATAGGGTTCTGTATGGAATAACACATCGGACAAAAGACACCCACGTCTTTACTAGCAGATATGCAATCTTTTGTCGTAACTTTCCACGATCATTTTGCATAAATGTGGCTGAAATTCGTTGATGCAGTGTTGAATTTCCTCCTTCAATGCACAAGTGCTTGTGGGCCTGTTTGCAAAAATCTTTAACTTAAAATAACCCCATCAAGAGAAATCCAGTGGTGTTAAATCATATGATCTAGAGGATCATTTCACAAATTTTCTGAGTGTGGCTGCTAGACTAGTATTTCTCCTCAATGAAAACACGTTGTTCTATCGTGTAACGCTCCAATTTTACTATCCCTGAAGTATCAAATGTCAAATGGTTTTTTTTTCAATAGAATTGTCAACATTTTACTGCATGAATTCTGGCAAATTCAAATCTTGCATTAATTTTGAGGCACCGTTTTATAAATCTTGATTTATTTGAAGTTTGGTAAATCAGTGATGCAAGGATAACTAGAAAATCATTGGGATTTTGATGTAATATCACATTATATTATCACATTGTTGCCATTTCTATGGCATTATTATGTGGTGAGTTTAGAATTATTATTTCATATAAAAATATTTAGTGAAAATAAATTGATTCGTGATGAAACAATGGAATAAAACCCATGGCTCGCGTTGAGTATAAACGGAAAAAAAATCGAAATGATTGTAGAAAATATTCTTTTTAATGAAAGCAACAAATTAGACTTAAAAAAATCAATTATGTAAAATTGAATCCATTTCCTAAAGTTAACCGGTCTTTTGTATTTTTAATTGCATCCCTTAATGTATTTTCCTTCCCCATAGCAAGGAACGTTATTAGATGTATAATGGATTATCTAAATGATTCGGTCAACGAATCAGAGATAGCGAGACAAATCTATGAATATAAAAGTCTTGGTCTGATACGACCAGAATAATCAACTGGTTAAAAAGAATATATTGGAGAACAAAAAAAAAGTTTTTAATTGTTTGAAACGGGTAATAAGGAATCGGTGGGTCAATTGTTTCAGCATATGATCGTTTTAGCATGCTTGGGACAAAAAGTTAAGTAATGAACCTCAGTGAAATTAAGTTTTCAGAAGAAAAATATGCATACATTCAATCAAAATATGTGAAATGATTCTACGTAAATGCAAAGAGCTAATGGACACTATCAAAATAGAGAAGAGAAGTGTTCAATAGAGAAGAGAAGAGAAGGACAAGTTTCGATTTGAAGTTATCATTATAATTTTATCTAGAAACTTCTATTTTACATGGCACATAAAGGAATATTATGCCAAGGAATCTTAATTGTGCTTGTTATTTTATTTAATTTTGGTTTCCTAAAGTTTATTCCTTTTTTGTACTATGAACTTGACATTTTGTATTGTTTTCATATGAGGATAAATGCCTTTTATGTTTATTAATTCATTTAATCTCATTAGGCAGCCAACTCCTGACTCTCAGATTGGCAAAATTGACAGTTATCAAAATTTTATTTAAAAACTATAGATTATCTCCCTGTTTCTAACCAATTACTTTGGCGACGCTAATTGGTAAATTTATTCAGTATCTGTGACTTAATTCGTAAAATGTAATGCTGATTAAATTATTGGAAACTCTAGACAAATAGAAATATGATCCATTCCTTAATTGAAAATAATTTTACAAAGCACATATTGACCATAAAATAGCATGATGTATTTGAAGTTCCATTATAAAGATTCAGTTCAAATATGCAACCAAATTTAATCTATTTATCATACCGACTTTGGAATTTCGATTGAAGCATAAAATAAAATTAATTCCTCTTTTCTCCATCAAAGATGGTCTATATGACGCTATTCATGGAATAAATCTTTCCATTGCAAATTTTTTCCCACCAGATGATCTCAGGTTAATATTCAATGAATGAATAATGGTCAAAGTTTCAAAGAAAGAGCATAAAACGAAGTAAACAATATATTAAATACTTCAAATTCAAGAAGACGCTGACTAAAAAAACAAGGTTTCATAAAACTAGAATACTATTTTTAAGTTCGGAGTTATCTTTACGTATCTCTAAACAAATCATATTAATATACAACTCCTAAAATAACGAAACAATTTAGAAAAAGACTGAATATAAATACATTCTATGCATACTGAAAAATTACAAATATATATGAATTTAATAAAACTAAAATTATTTCCCAATACAATTTGCCTTTAATTTAAGCACAGGAATTAGTTAAAATAAAAACTTCAACATAATTTTGAGGGTTTTTTTTTTTTTTTTTTTTTGAAACAGCTTAAAATATTTTTTTCTGAGTAATAAAAGTTTCTATAAATGATTAAAAATTAAAAATATATAGTTACAAACGGAATGCTACTTAAAATAATTTTTCGAATTCCTGAAGGAAATAAGTATAAAGTAGAAACCATGTTTTAGGATTACTTGTTATTTCTTTTAGTTGCAAATGCTTAAATTTCTTTTTCTTTTCCTTTTTTTCTTTTTTTTCGAATCTGTTCAAGACCTTTTTCTAGATTCCAAGATTTTACTCTCCTTTTGTCAAAGTGTTGTTTTGGCACTCGCACAAAAATGTTTGTGTTTTGGACATTTTTTTTTCTTTCGATGAATATTCTTTTAATGTATGAAAACTTTCTGTAGTTGAAATACTTTTAAGAAAAACTTTTAATGAACTTAAATGCACTTCTAACGAATGAAATACATAAATAAAGTTATGAAAAAACTAAACACTAAATAAATTTATGTTCAGTTCTTCAGGCATCCGGAAATTGTTTTTAAAGAATTTGTTTTATTTTATTTTATGATGTACTAGAAAAAACTAATCTATACTTATATAAAGCTCAATGTGTGTGTGTGTTTGTGTTGGCGCTCTACAGGCCAGACCGTTTGACCTCAAGTTACCAAACTTCGTACATGTATAACTTGGAGGTGGGGAATGTGTACCTGGAGTCCCTTTTTTGAATTTTTATTAGAATTTTAATTATTAATTAAAAACTAACTTTCCCGCCAAAAGAATCTTTACATTTCCCCCCCTCGCTAAATGAGTAAGGCTTCGATTTTTTTTCCCACACTAATGAGGTTAGGGTTAACATTTTTCGGCCGATTATTTCAAACGATTCTTTTTATTTTCTTAATGTTTGATGCATTTAAAATTAAACCTTATTAATTAATCTTTCAGATTCATTCTGAAGTACTTTTGAATTAAAATAAAACAGAATAAAGGAAATTAAAAATTTCTAATCTGCATAGCATTACCCCAACTGGAGTAGAAAAATTCACGCATTTGCGTTACCGTAACTGGCGTTGAAAATTCGCACATGCGCATTGTGTTCTGATTGTTGACAACGGATTCAACAAATTTTCCCCGGATTCGGACTTTCTTTAAATTATTTTTACGTTAGTTGTATGCTATTGTAATTAAATTGTATTTATATTCTTTATTTTTTGTATACGCTTATAGCTTTAAGTACATCGTTTTTTAAGTAGTTTTTTTTTAACCTGTCTTCAACCGATTATTTTAAACGATACGTTTTATTTTCTTAGTGTTTGATGCATTTAAAATTAAACATTGTTAATTACTCGATCTGCTCATGATGAATCTGAGAAAATTTTTGTTGACAAATTCTTGAGATATTACATAAATTAAGAAAGATATTCTTTAGTGCCCATGAAGTTTAAACGCTTAGCGACTCTGTTTTCAGTAATCATATTACAAAAAAAATGCTTCGTTTCAATAAAAAATATTATGTTAATTGCACATTCATCCTTTGCACTTTAATTTAAAGCATAAATTCTTCGGGAGATAACAGAAAATGAGAGAGATACATATTACGTTAAGACTGAAGGCCTTTATAATAGTATGAGTGAATTATATGACTATCAAAATTTGAAGTTTTAAAATATTTTGATGAAGAAGTTATTAAAGTAGGAATTGCGTAAAATATTTAATTATTAAAATTTTAACGACATTAAGATTGGCGAACCAGCTGGTCGCAAAAGAGGACGAGTAAATATATATATAAAAAAATATGTATGTTATAAACATTTAGATACTATGTAATTTTTGTTAAGAATTTCCATTTTCATTAAATATGCATTCATGGAAATCCTTTGAGAAAAAACAATTTAAAATATATTTAATAATATAAAAAAATTAAAATAGTTTTTCAAATATTACTGTTGTTGTTACATATGGAACTTTACAAATCCACTGATAGATCTCTCAGCGATTTAAGCCGAGTGAGCGTCTCTTGTTTTTTCAGTTGTACCAACTATGGATGAGAGTGCGACTTAGCTATTCATGCGTCACATTCGTTTGCACAAACCGTTTTTACAGTGGAGCACATCCACGCACTTCACAGACAGAGCACAGAAGAGGAACAACCATGTCCGAACCCGGACTCGAACTCGGGATCACAGGGGAGACGCGATACCTCTATTGCAGAACGCCACCTCAAATAATGCAGACATGCTTAGTTAAATTTTATATATACAATATAGTAAACTATTTAAAACCTCATTGGTTAATTTAACATAACTCTATTAAATAAATTATTATTTTCTTTAAATTATCAATAATGTAAACCAGCGATTCTCAACCTGTGGGCGCGCCCCCCTAGGGGGGAGCGAGCACACTACAGGGGGGGAGTGGGAATATCCAAGAGAAAATATTATTTTAAAAAATTGATTAACTGACTGAAAGGAAAGCCCACATGTACATAGAAAACAAAATACATTTCGACATATTTAATAACTTATTAAAGTAAAACAACTTACTAAATCGAAATTTACTTAATCAAAACATACTAAATTAAAACAAATTTAATAATTATTAGTGACTTCCTGGGGCCTGCCTTGCAGAGCGAAGTTTTTCGAAGGAAGGCTTTATATTAGAAATAGTCACTCTCAGTTCTGCCGAGATCTATATTTTGTCTTCAAAGAAGACACAGCAGAAAATCCAGTTTCACAAAGGTAGGATGTTGAAAATGGTAATAGAATGCGAAATTCCCTTGTTTTTAGTGCAGAAAAATCATCCTCTATTCCTGCCCAAAATTCAAGTAGTGATTTATTACTAAATTTCTTTTAGTTTCGCCACTTGTCGTGAAGTCTATGAATTTTTCTTCCTCATCAATTGAGAGTCCTTCGGGAGTCTTGTGAAATGTATCCCTAACTCACTCGTAACTTACTATCAGTTTGTCGTCAGAAAGAAAATACTTTTTAAAATTCCCAGCATGGCTAAATGATTTTCAGTGATTACAAAACCACTTTTACATGTTCTTCTTCAGCCTTGTAAGTTTCAGTACAATCATCCACATTTGCAAACATTGTTGTATTTCTTTGCTTTAAATTTCTGCTCCACAATTCCATTTTTTTACAAAAAGTATTAACTTTATCACTCGTATACAACATATGCGTATTTGCTTCTTGCAGTTGAAGACTCAAGTTATTTAATTTCTCGAATATATCGACCAAGTACCTCAATTTCAATACAAATAAGCTATCGCGAAAATTCTCAGCCTCCGGTCTGTTTTCTTCTTCTAGGAAAATGGAGATTTCTTCTCTAAATTCATAACACGTTGCAAAAATTTCCCACGTGATGACCATCTTGCCTAGCAATAAAATAGTAACGCTGAATGTACTGAACCCATGTCTTTATAAAGTGCAGAAAAGATTCTCGATTTCAGGGGTCTCCTTTTTATATAATTTACTACGGTTACAACTGTAGTTAACACAATATTCACACAAGGACTCATTTCTTTCGAAGTCAAAGCTTCTCTGTGGATCATGCAATGTGTCTAGACGCACTGAGGCATTTTTGTTTTACAAGTGCTTGTATACCTTGGAATCTTCCGAACATTTAACGAGCACCATCGGTGTATATTCCGACGCAATTTTTCCATTCTATGTTTGCCTCGTTCATAAAATCATTTAAAATAGCAAATAATGCGAGGGCCGTTGTTTTTTCTATTAATTTGCAGAAAAGTAGTTCTTCTACAACTGATATATTATCACAAAATCGAACATAGTCAATTAAATGAGCATCTTTATTACTATCTGTTGCTTCATCAAGTAATCAAATTGCTTCATCATTGAAAACAATTTGTCATGCAACTTCGAGATAAGCTAACACTGTACATCTTCAGCTATATCACCAATTCGACGAGCAAAAGTATCATTTGAAGCAGGTTATTTTGAAAAATTATCTCCAAACATAGTTTCTACAATCTCGATAGCTGCTGGCAAAATAAGCTCTTCACCAATGGTGTGTGTGAGGTTTTTGACATCTGGCTATTTTATATGAAACTTTGTAAGATGCAATTAAAGCTTTAAATTCACAAAGTTTTTTTTTTAAATGATTTTTACTTTTTATTTGATTTTAATTTTAATTCGAAGAATTCTCTGGGTTTATTGACGTACTCGCTATGAAGCGTTTCCAAATGTCATTTAAGTTTATTAGGTTTCATGCTGCCTGCAGCTAACATTTTTGAGAAAATGATACACAGGGGCCTTTCTTCTCCATTTACTTCAGTACTGGTAAACCCTAAATTTAAGTATTCTTGAGAATATTTTCTTGATTTTATTTTTGGAGCCACGATCGTCTGTGTGCTTGTTGATGCTTGACTGTCGTCTAATGCTTGCTTACTTCCGCTTAAAAATGTATTCGTGAATCTGCATGAATCTGCTGCCATAAATATTTAATATGGGTTATTGCAATTAACACGAAAACATATATAACATACACATTCGCGATATATTCGATAGCGATAGAAGGATCGACTCGAATGAGACTGGCTGGAATAGAAACTTGCGTTATCGAACATTTTCCTTTTTCCTATGAGAAAACATCTGCGCATGCTCGAGACGGCATCGGTCGTGTGGATTCTCTTCTACAAACATTACTTATTTTTTTCTCTTTTGTTTAGTCATACTTCTGTTTTATTTCTTTTATTATTCGAAAAAATGTATTCCCAGTTTCTGAATTTAGCTCACCCCATCTAGGTCAATTTTCTTTAACGAATTTTTCTAATTTCACATTTTTTTAAAGCTATCTCTCTGTTTGGCTTTCATTTCAAATATAATATTTAAATTTTCCCCTCTTTCATTCGCTTCATCTGTTCACTGCCCGCTTGGCAAAATACCAGATGTGATTTCTCGCCAATGTTGGCTCGCTTTTACTCTTTTTTTGGCAGTTAGTTAAAAATAATTTAAAAACAGAATACAATATATACATTATTGTTGTATACATTTTATTGTAAGCGGGGGGGGGGCGAGATGAAAATTATGATTGAAAACTGGGCCGCGAATACTGAAAGGTTGAGAAACGCTGGTGTAAACCATCTGAAATATCAGAATTTTAATATAATTATATCAATTGAATTTACTTATTATATGTTATAAATTACTAGTTGATATACTTGACAATGTTTGAAAAAACCTCTTCGTATATATCAGTAATATAAAAAAAATGTCTTTGTATAAAAATTAATATTATTAAAATTATTTTATCTTTTTTTTTAATCTTTTTTAATTAAAATGAGAATACTAATTTAAAACTGCGATTCTTAAAAATCGCCGTCAGCAATTTTTCTGCTTAAGTTATTAATATTTGTTATATAAGCACTTCAAACTTTGTATATAAGTGCAGAAATTTTAAAAAAAGATTTTAATGAAAACTTTGAGATAGTTAATTAAATACTTAATTTTTAATTAATAAGAAACTTGAGAATAAACCAAATCAATATTTTTTCGGGACTTAAATGGTCTACCTTTTTTGATATTTTTCCAGAATTCTGCTAATATGCTCAGGCAACAATTCTTGTCCACTCTTGTTCATGAAAATTTTCAGCACCTATTCAATCATTTGTTAATTCTTGAAAAAAATTCTATGAAAATTGAAAGACATATACTAAATTAATATCACTGAAAAAATAAAATTTAATTTTTAAATATTATTAAGTATAATTAATCATAAGTATTATAAGTATTTGATATAAAAATATTTTTGTATAGAATTATTCGCTCTGACGTTGCGGCGTGAAAACGGCAATTTTCGGTTTATTTCTAATTCGCATGAGTATTCATATTAGTATTATTTACCGACACCAAAATTATTAAAATTTACCATTATATGATCAAGATACAAACTTCGGGGGAAAAAAACAGAATTCCTTGTAACCAATAGTTGGTTTTCAAAATTCATAAGGATATTTAGACTATTAAATAGTAATGGAATGTATTACATTAACGTATATAAAGCGACTAATAAATTCTGATGTATCTGGAAAATTCTGACGAAAAACATTCAACATTATAGACATTTATTCCGTGATAAAAATATTCATTAATGATGAAAATTGCGGACTGTACAGCTAATCACTTTTTTATTTTTATTTTTTACTAGCCGCCTTCGACGACCAGCTGGTTCGCCAATCTTAATGTTCGTTTAAATTTTAATAATTAAATATTTTGCGCAATTTCTACTTTAATAGATTCTTCATCAAAATATTTTAAAAACTTCAAATTTTGATACTCATATAATTCACTCATAATATTATAAACACCTTCAGTCATAACGTGATATGTATCTCTCTAATTTTCTGTTAGCTCCCGTAGAATTTATGCTTTAAATTAAAGTGGAAAGAATTAATCTGCAATTAATATAAAAATATTTTTTTACTGAAACAAAGCATTTTTTTATAATATGATTACTGATAATAGAGTCACTGAGCGTTTAAACTTATGGGCACTAAAGAATACCTTTCTTAATTTATGTAATATCTCAAGAATTTGTCAACAAAATTTTCTCAGATTCATCATGAGCAGTGTTTAGTTTCAAATGCATCAAGCACTAAGAAAACAAAACGAATCGTTTAAAATAATCGGTCGAAAACAGGTTTAAAAAAACTACTTTAAAAAAAGTGTACTTAAAACTATAAGCATATACAAAAAATATATAACTAACTTAAATATAATTTAATTGCAAAAGCATGCAACTAAGCTAAAAATAATTTAAATCAAGAATCATCCGTTGACAATATTGTGAACAATCAGAACACAATGCGCATGCATGAATTTTCAACGGCAGTTACGGTAACGCAAATGCGTGAATTTTTCTACGCCAATAGGGGTAACGCTATGCAGATTAGACATTTTTAATTTCCTTTATTCTAAGTTATTTTAATTCGAAAGTACTTCAGAATGAATCTGAAAGATCGATTAATTAACAATGCTTAATTTTAAATGCATAAAACATTAAAAAAATAAACAGAATCGTTTGAAATAATCGGCCGAAAAATGTTAACCCTAGCCTCATTACTGTTGGGGAAAAAAACAACTGAAGCCTTACTCTTTTGGCGAGGGGGGGGAATGGAAAGATTCTTTTGGCAGGAAAGTTAGCTTTTAATTAATAATTAAAATTTCTTTTAATTAATAATAAAAATTCTAATTAAAAATTCAAAAAAGGGACCCCATGTGCACATACCCGATATCTAAGGTATGTATGTACGAAATTTGGTATCTGTAAGTCAAATGGCCTGGTCTGTAGAGCGCCAACACGCACGCACACACACACACACACACACACACACACACACACACACACACACACACACACACATACACACACACACACACACACACACACACACACACACACACACACACACACACACACACACACACACACACACACACACACACACATTGAGCTTTATATACGTATAGATTTCCAAAATAAAGAACCAATTATCATTTTCCATAAAAATCTATGGTAATTGACAGTTTGTATGTTTCGTAGAAGAATTGTGGGTAGAATTATTTATGTTAACTGATTATCCACCGCGTTATTGATTTCATTACATTTAAAGATTATTATCTGCCATAGTCATACGGTACATAATTAATCATTCAGTAAAGGAAGCATGTGAAAACTTCTGAAAAATAAAACATTAGATTAAAAATCTAGACTGAATAACATATTATGATTACATATTACAATATCTATTTAATATGAATTACATATTTCATACAAATATTTGATAAATAGAATTATGTCTATATGCATTTCCATTTGGTTGACGAGACTTAATATAAGAAACGATAAGAAAAAGTTTGGATCTTTTTATCATAACGCATTATGAAAAAATGTATTCATAAAGTAAGATTGTTTTCGCTTTATGAGTATGGAAGTATTCGCTGGAGAATTTCAACTAGATTTCATTTAAATACATGATTTACTGCACTGTAAATGACTACACTGTTGTAATGATACCACTTTCCATCATGCATTGCATCAGGAAGCAACAACATTTCTTTACACTCACTATAAGTCTCATACTGTGCGATACCCCAACCTAGCCATACACCATGCGGGGAACTTGATGGTGCCGCCAAAGAGCAACTCCACCTAGCACGAAGGAACAAGCTATAATTGATGAAATTGGAGCATTGCATACAAAAAAAAAAACTTTAGAGAAAACGCATATTGGTACAGGAAAAAAATAGAAAGAAAAAATGCATTATATTTTACATTACATATTAAGTTGTAAAACACTAAAAATGCATAAAATACATTAAATGAGTGTTAATTTCTTACATTATTAGACAACTAAATACAAAAGATTTGACAAAATGTCCCTAATAGATGATTTAATGACTGGAATTTTTAGGAGTTTTTCGACTTCAAGAGACATCCAATTTCTTGGCCATCTGAGTCTGTGTTTACGCCATAGTGCACAGTCTTTGATCACGTGATTTATAGAACCTTCTTCGGTGCCACACTGACAAGTCGAACGTTGGTCATAGAATCGACTTTGATGAACAGGAAATACATCATGGCCAGTGTATACTTAAAAAAGATAAAAATAACTCTCAATTCGGTTAACCGAAACGTTTTAAAAATGTTTTGTATAATAAGTGCCATATAATACTTCAATTTTCTATTGATAATCGTTTTCTTCTAACAACAATAAGTTCTTGAATAAAATATGATCAAAACAAAAACTTGTTGATTTTTAAGTATTAAGTACTTTTATAGCGTCATTCCACTTAAATTTCATTCTTTTTAACAAACTTTAAATCATCCATATTTTAATTATGTCCATTAAATTATATCTGGTGCGTTACTTTTTAGAAATCTTTTTGCTTTTTACTTAAACAAGAACTGCGCAAGTTCTTTTTAAATTGATGACTTAGAGTGAAAAATACTAATCTAAGGTGACGAAATCAGTGGAATATTCTTTCCTTTTGTTTTTCCAACGCATGTCATTAAAACTCGTTTATCCTCATCAGTCGCTAAGCATTCTTGATAATTGCTGTTGCCTTAAAAATTCTATCATGGACGTTTCACATGGAAATTGACAGTAAATAGTTTAGAGGAAAAATTTGAAGGAAGTTTCACGCGGAAATCTTTATCAAAAGACACTTATTATTGACTGCATTTTCAATTTCGTGACAGATTCTCGTGTGAGAAAGTTTTGTTTCATTAAATATGTCATTCACCCGTTTAGTGGTCTAATGTGTTTTCGAATCTCATTTCATCTAATTAATTTGAGAAATGGAGAAAGACAATCAAATATATAATTGCTAATACTCAGAAACTTTAAATGGTATTCATTTAGTTTTTTAACCATTTGAAGAAATCAATTAGAAAAAAAAATACTTATTTAATGTTTAATTGAAATTTAATTATGAAGAGTGTGGTAGTCATTGTTCAAGGAAAATGCAATGAAATCTTAGCTCTCTGTATCTGACACAAATTGGGAGACTATAACAAGTAAGAGAAAATAAAGGACAAGGAAATAAAAGCATTTATAGGAAAGATAATTGTTGCAAACAGTCAAATGTGAACTTACAGATACAAGAGTTGGAAAATTAATTTTAGCGACTATATAACTACAATCGGTACGACACTAATACCAGCTTGAAATTTTATTATCTTTAGATGAAAATACCATGCTTATATAAAACCAGTTTCTAGATATGTAGAAATCGTAGGATACCTGTACCAGTTCCAAATCTGTTGAGGATTACGAAGAAGTTGTTTATTATTTAAGAATTTCTTGAATAGATTGACAGCAACTAGTGATTTATTTTCTTGTTCGCTGAAGCTTATATTGCTATACCTCAGCCCGGCAGGACACGCATTAGGCCTCTGAGGCGGAAGGCTTTATTAGTAGATTCCAAAAATGAGATTTTTAGTAGAAAAGTCCTTGCTTTATAGTAGCTGCATTATCTGTCATCTGGAAATCAACCTTCAGAATTGTGGGAATTTTTCCCATTTTCTTATCTAAGAAAAAAAGATGTCTAGGCCTCTGACGCTTGGTGCGAGCACTCGCTTTCCAATATTAAATTACTTCACGAATAAGATCACGAATTAGCTTTATTTCGAGCTCAATAATATAATTTTTTGCTATCGATAAATAATAATTTTAATTTATATATTGCATTTTTTTTTCAGTTTTAAAAGTGTAGTAATCTTTAAAATTCTCTCAAAAATTTCTTATTCCAAATATTTTTCAATGTGGAATATTAAATGTGATATTTATGTGAAAATTATTCTTTTTATACTTTATACATTTTGCTTTCATACAAATAATGTTTTCCGTAGCAAAAAGTATTTTTATTTGTATTTTGTTGAAAATTTGTTCCCCAGGCTTGCGAGGCTTAATATATTCGGATAAATAGAAAGATTTTCTAAACATATAGGCTGCTCTGACTCATCATGAGGTCTGGTACTGCTTCAGGTGATCCGCATTTTCGATATCGCTAAAATCAAGTATTACATAACGTTGGTGAATTCATCGAAAAATTTTAAACGATTCAAACTGATCCAGTATTGCATCTGCTGTATCTAGATGGTTGTCGTGATTGAATTGTCAGCTATTGTAATTTTTTAAATTATATCAAATATAATTTTAACATAGAATTAATTTTATTGTTACATTATTGTAGAGTGATTTAAATTGATAGTATTGTCACTTATGACTTATCGCAGTAAACTGTATTCCTCTTCACTTCTTCATATTTCAAAGCCTTGTATATATGTAGAGTTTATTTAGTTACATTAGCGTCCCGTTATAAAGCAGCAACACTAGGGCTATTTTGGGACGGACCTCATAATTTTGAACCGCGGTCACATGACGAGAACAACACCTGATCTGGCACCTCCTCTCCACACCACACCAGCGGGAGGACGTTTGGCATGACGGATTGAACGTGCAACAGACACGACGTCTCTTCGGTGGAATCGGGTCTCGGAAACACTACAGCTCATAAACCGAAACTTACCACCAGGTCACCGCGTCCTCGGATATATTTAGAGATGAAAAATAATTAAGAATTGGATTGTTCTAAGAAAAGCCTTATAAAGAGTCGGCCAGATAAATTGTCTTCCTGTGAACAATATCTCTAATATAATTATTAAGATTAACTATGGAAAATTGTGCTAGAAAATGTCTAGCACAATGGCAGGATTCTTAAGAAATAAAAATAATATGATTTCTAGCACATTTTGACTTAATTTAACAGCAACTTTAAAAATTTTGTTTTCTTGCAATTGGGTCTTTCCTATCTATAATGGTACCGAACACTCAAATCACAGATAATTAGTGAAATCGGTTTGAATATAAAAATAATAAAAATTGCAGACCTCAGCTCATTAACATTTGCAACAATCCAGCATAAAAATATAAATAAAAGTGAAGTTAACGATTCAATAATAAATTTTTATTTAGCTTTGTTAGCAAGCCGATTAGATAGTCAATTCAAATATAAAAACCTGTCTCGGCTAACTCAGAAGTAAAGGATTTCGAAAACCAAAAGAGCAGGGATATATTTAACTCCATCCAGTGTTACAAACGTCAGTGGATCATTATAGTAAAAATGGAGATTACAATATGATATATAATAAAGACGAACTATAATGCGTGGCCGCTTTTATTATAAAGAAAATGCAGTTGTGATGAAACACCACATTTCAACTCATTTTAGTATTGTATCTATAAGATTAAAGATGAATTTATTATCCAAATATTAATTTTAGTAGACCCTGTTTCTGGACATCGACAGAAACGCAACGAGCACATCATCGTTAATGATCAAAGAAAAATGAAAGTAAACAGAAACATCCAATAACTCGGAAGTGATATTTTCGGACGTTTGGACATGGTTTTTTTTGTGTCCTCTTTCTATAATTCAACATTTACCGGTCATCTATGCTGCTTCAACAATAGTTATAGGGTGGAATTATCTATCGATTTTAATCAAACAAGCTATTTTTATCTTTCGTAATGTGTTATATACTGAATACACGATGAAAAAATAAAGAAATTAAACATAAATTACAAAGGAAAAAGTTAAAAAAAATCAATTAAAGATATATTATTCTTTATGCTTAAATAAAAATAAAGGCATAATAGCATAAAATATAAACGAAAAAAGAAAACATGGGAAGATTAGAGAGGATTATTGTTAATCAAAATATCGCAGATATAAGGCATTTTATATGCCTAGGAATACATTTTAGTTTTTGAGTAATATTCATGAATCACATCAAGAATTAAGATATTTCTAGCAAGTGTCTATTTAAACGTTACTGATTTATTGTTTCTTTGCTTACTTTCAACACTGTGGAAAATTTTTATACAAATGCATTCTGTTTTTTAGATTATATGTTGAAAGAAAATTAGAAAGAGCATAATGTCTATTTTTTACTATCCATTTTAAAAAAGAATATACTCTTGGCACCAGAAATTATTTTTATAGAATGTGATGGCTGGTTTTGCATTTTTGGGCAACGAACTTTATCACCTCATAATTCATAAAAAAAATTAACAATCAGAAATAAAGTTACGTAAAAAGTGCGTAATTTCCATTGCAGAAAAATGAGTTTCACATCTCAACGAAATAAAAATGTAGCTTGAATTAATATAACCTCGACAATGAAAATTTTTCGCATAACTAACACAAATAGCAGGATGAAGTGCATCAAATGGAAGTAGCCATTTACTCAATTAGAGAACATCGATTTTTTCTGCATCCACTTTGACATTAAGGCAGAAAAATTTATGACTAAATCCTGTATTTTACGATTTCATGTTTAAAAAAAACATAACCTGATAAATTGCTCAATTTTTTAATTATATTAAAGGTAATAGTGTAAATGATTTATTATTGTTAGTCATATAATATTAATTTGCACTTTTCAGGTAATAAGAACTAATAATTGTAATTGTAATAAATTTTAAAGTTCTTAAAATTGGATGATTACTGTTATAAAACTCTAATTTATGAAGATTTTATAAGCTTTAAATCTGTGTGTATTTCCCTTGATGCGGTATCTTCCCTTTTAAATATTGCATTGATATAAACAACAAAACAATTCGTACTAGCAAAATGCCAGTAAGTAAAAATATATATTTTAATATGAGGTTAAAAATAGATAATGACTTAATATATATAATATATATAATGCGCACTTAGAAAAGAATATATATAACATAAAAGAATATATATAATACTATACATATAATATAGCTAAGAATAATTGCTCTTTCTCTCTTTTTTTCTTCTCTCGGCCTTCCCAGTTGGCATCTATACCATGGCAAAAGATACAAATTCAATTATTTCAATAAAATTAATTAAAATTATGAATAACAAAAATCACTAAAGAAGTCCAAGTCTTCATCAAATCACGGTATATATATATATATATATAATATGGGGACACACTTTCTTTTAAGGATCCTTTTTTAACTATTAAATTCGACTTTAAAACTCCTTTAAATTCTGAGTTGTTAAGCATCTAATTTCGAATACTTTTCATATCTAATTAACTTTTCAAACTTTAACGATCTATATTGACATAAAATCATCCAGTTTTCTGAGGCCTAATAAAAGAGTTAAAGGGTAAGTGTGATTGTAATAATTATAAAGAAATTCTTCACTTTATTAATTTAGATCTTATTAAGTAAAACCTGTGTTTTTATATCATAATACTCATTGCACTATTACGACCATTTTCGTTCGACTTACAAGAAGGCAGAAGCAAAAACGTTTTCATTACGTTTTTCAATTATCTGCAGTGAGTGCATTTAATTTTTTTTTCTAATAAAATCGACAATGGAATTCATTATTCAGTTTATTTTTCCCCTTTAAAAAATTATGATTCCGTGAAGTCACAAAGAACGAAAAGAAATTCTTCAGAGAAACATGCTCTTATTTTTCCCCAATTACATTGACTGTTTGTCCCAAGAGTATTTCTTTCACGCGACTTAAAATCACGTATAATACAAAAATATTGTAAAAAAGTATTTTATTTAAGATAAAAATATAATTTTTTTTTAAAAAAGGAGAAGAAAATATTCATTTGAAATGTTTAGGAAAACATTTCAGACAATCAAAAAAACTTTTTAGGAAAGCAAACATTACTTTCGGAACATAAAATTGGATAACATTATAGGATAAAAATATTACGTTGGAAATATAAAATTGGATGTAATAAATTACATTTTGTAAAGTTACATTTTTTGTTTTACATTGGATGTGATAAATTCATTTATTATTACATAAGCTGCTGTAATAAAAATTATACAAGAAGACTGATTCTTGTGTAAATGACATTTATAGGAACCTTAAGAATTTTTTCATGGAGCTAGAAATTAATAAAATATTAGGATTATCTGAAAAGTTTTTCATTGCATTATTCACGATTTTTTTTCAATGTTTCTTTCGCATGTTATATATGTAAATCATACAATAATGAAAGAAAAAAAACTAATTTAATATTTGATTAATTTTTGAGCACAATTTTTAAAAAAACGAATATTTAAGTTTTTTTTTAATCTATAATTTTGACAAAAAATGGGTTTCCATAAAATGATATAATGAATTTTTTTTCTTCAGTTTCATTGCTGATTAATGTTTTGTCCATTTACTTTTTTCCCCTCTTTATTGTAAATGAACTACATACAAAAAGAATATAATGTGATGATCAAAAAATTTGATTGCCATGACTTTTCCAAATCGATTGAAGTTTTAGAATTCTCTAAATCTGTGTAAACCATTTTTGAATTACATTTATCTTCTTGTGTGTCAGCGTTTAAACGCGATAATTTAAAAACTGTAGGAGATAAATTGATGAAATGGTGTTAAATGCATAAGTTTTGGAAGGTAATCCTAGTACTAAAATTTGAGACTCAATTTTCTTAACTGATAAGAATTTGATGACCATTTTCTACAAGTGTATATGGAAGTATAAACTTTAAAATACAATAAATTACATAAAGGAATTTCACTCTTCCATCAAAATATTGCAGATAAACTTCAAAATTTTTAAATATCGAATGTCCAAAGCGCATATTCGATTCTTTCCTGTGTACATCAAAGATAAACTCAAGCCATGATGCTGCATGGTGAAAACATAGGATAAATTTATGGAAAGAATGGATTAGATAATTTAAGATTTTTGATGCACATGTATTTTAATCATTATCTTAAACTGAAGATAGCTGATTTAATAGGTCGCTAATTTTGTTTCGTGATATCATGCCATCCTGTAGTTCTCTAGTCTGTGCCATAACTCTCCCTATTCCAGATTTTAATTATTTTACTCTCTGTTCCTAACTTTTCTTAATTCGGAAAATAAATTACTTATGTTCATTTTTTGAAATAAAACTTTCAAATGCGTTCCTATTCTTTCAAAATGAATATTCGCAAATACGAATACTACTATAATGTATAATACAGCTATAAATAAAGAAAACAGTAAGAGTAATTAGTAAATAACCATTTTTTGTGATCAACTGTTCTTATACCATGTTTTAAAATATTGGCGGAATTAAAGAATTATTTCTTCAAGCCAAACAATGCATTGATTTCTTTAGTATTTAGATCTTATTGAATTTTTGCTACCAATGATCGCATTAATTTCTTATCAAATCAAAGACGTCCAACTCTCAATAACTAATAGTTAATAACTAATAACTAGTTAATAGTTAATAACTAATAACTATTTCCAAAGCGTATTTGGAAAAGCTTTATTTCGCTGCTGTTTCTGTATTTAAAAAAATCTTTGACTAAGTTTACTAATCACAGTCATTAAATAATGTATTTTTAATCGTGACTAGTAAAGTCAGTCAAAGATTTTATTAGTCTCAGTAAATTGCCTATATTGCCAACTTCAATTTCGAACGAAAGCTTATGACACCTCGATATGTCATCAAGAGCCAGCTGCCCTTCCCACATCCATTGCAAAATATATTACAAATTAAATCTTAGGCAGAGCCTTTAACTCAACAGCTAGACCAATTTCGCCTATTTTTTTCGTTATTTTGCAAGCAAAGCTAACGAATCGGAATACTCTACCATTAGTAGTCAGTTATATTTAAAATAATACTTTCCTTTGAGACAGGCTTCATCAAAATTCGTGACTATATTAATATCAACAATACCATCATCCAAGCCTCTTGAAAAATAAGATTAGACAAACTTAATTAACTACATTTTATCACAGCAAAATTATAAAAAAGTATAACTATAGTAGCAAAAGTAAATGTTGCACAATAAGGATAGTGTACTCTGATTGGTTAGCTATATTTCAAAAATGCAAATTATAAATCAAGTCTTATTTGGAAAAACCTCTCGAAATGGAAACGAAGGGAGGGGGGGGGATAGATAACAATTTATGATATTTTGAAGGGTCATGAGAAATATAACGCGAGAAATATAACCAATATAGTTGTCTTTGTTGGCGATCTCTGTTGCAAGATTTTTTGCAACAGAGTTATTATGCAAGAGTTTATTAATGCAAGAATGCATTAATAAAGTTTTGTTTTCTTGGTTTCTTTTAAAAATGGGGGAAGACGGAGAACAAGCAAACCCTTGATTATATATCTAGGTTTCCTGAGATTTTATATGAGTCTAAAATTATCGAAATCGCTTCTGTGGTTTAAGCTGGGGAACTCTGTCCAGGATTTCTCCATAAAGAATGTATCATGAAATATTATTTTTTTCAATTCCTCTCAAATATGGTGGAAAGAAGTTGACAGTGAACCCTGGATAAAATATATTGAGCTCATGCGTTTCCAAGTAAAAAAAAATTGGCAAAATCAAAACTTATGATTATGGGCAGTTGACTGGTCATTAGACTTTACTTATTTTTTTTTAAAAACATGCATTGATAGACGAATCAATAACTTGATATTTGAAATACAAGAAAAAAATGTATACAGAACTAAACATAGTTAAGACAAAAAATATTTTTTTAATGAAGTACAAAGTTGAAAAATATTATTTTATCCATGTAGTACTAAATTCAACAAAGTTGAAAAATATTATTTTATCCATGTAGTACTAAATTCAACAAAGTTGAAAAATATTATTTTATCCATGTAGTACTAAATTCAACAAAGTTGAAAAATATTATTTTATCCATGTAGTACTAAATTCAACAAAGTTGAAAAATATTATTTTATCCATGTAGTACTAAATTCAACAAAGTTGAAAAATATTATTTTATCCTTGTAGTACTAAATTCAACAAGGATGAAAAATATACTTTAATCAGAGTACTTACTTTCAATTTTTACTGAAATAAACTTCCTAGCTGTATTTCTTATTAGAATCCGTAACCAATTTAAATTTATGCACATTTCACTTATATATCTTTTTTTGATGATGATTAAAAGTAAGAATATACTATCCAATACTCAAAACGGAAAATGGTAATAAAATATAACCTCAATAAATTTAATATTATGGCTCATAAATTTAAACATAATCCTCCATAAATGACATATGAACTTTTTATCTAATGCAGTCAGACGTTAATGTTTGCGAATTTTCATCCAAAATGTTCCACATAATTGCAAAACCCCCATTGCTTTTGCCATTTTAACTCTAATCTCTTTTTCAAAACTAAAATATATCGTTGCATATATTTAAAATTAAAGCGAAGCAGTTCCATATGTGATCGTGCAGCTGCTGAAAGCACTGCATGGACTAATAAAGCATTTGTTTGTTTTTGAAACGGATTCTCGCCTTTTATTGATAAGCGTAAGTGTTTGCACCTGGATACTTTTGTTCTTAATATCTAGTCATCTCATAGTATCGATGAAATCAGAAATAAATTCCAAAATCGGTTATATGTTATCTGAAAGAAATGCTTGCTAGGCGAAAATTGACGATGATAAAGTTTTGTGAGAGTTTCAAATGAAAAATAGACAAAGTAAAGGATCTCAGAATTCTTAACAATTATCCAAAGAGGTAAAAATCTCTCTTTTTGCTCCCATGCAATTTACAAATGAAACAATTGTGAAATTTGGAAATTTAAACATAGAATATTCATAGAAATAAATTTATAAAGAAGTATAAATTGGATATTTTAAAATATTAAAAGTCAGTATTTTAATGCGAGCAGGATTTTGAATTTTAAAATTGATCAAAATTTATAAAATCGATGTAAAATTGCAGAAAATGTTCAGTTTTGAAGTTATACATACATTTTATGAAACATTTTGAAATCAATTATTTTTAAAGTGCAATTTTTTGTTAATTTGAAATTTTAAGAAAAAAATTTATTGAAATTCATGTAAAACTTTTTACTTGAATAATTTATCTAAAAACTGATTCATAATTCACAGAGGAGCTTACTTTGAGCATGTGCATGAAATTCCAGATTAATAGGATAAGTAGTTTTGAGAAATCCTGTACACATGCCTCATTTTTTATTTATTTATTTTTTGAAAGAGAGAAATGTAGTTAAAGTAAAAAAATATTAAAAAAAGAATTTGAACAAAGTAATGCAAATTAAAAGCCCCAAAAAGATAGGCACTGCCTTTAGTTATCTTAGATTGCTCCATGTCTTTTGAAATTTTAAGTTTTTTTGTCCTTATGTGCATCAAAGATTGCTGCGGTTATACGTCTTTTGACATACGTCTATATTCTGACAGATGAAATTTCTGTCCACATTTAATCGATGTTAGTAGAATTTTTTCTAGATAACTCTGGAAGTTTTCATAATATCTTTACAATCTTAATACCATAATAATTTTTTATTTTCAAAAAATCGAAAAATCTGAAGTTTATATATATATATATATATATATATATATATATATATATTATATATATATATATATATTATATATATATATATATATATATATATATATATATATATATATATATATATATATATATATATTATATATATATATATATATATATATATATATATATATATATATATATATATATATATATATATATATATATATATATATATATATATATATATATATATATATATATATATATATATATATATATATATATATATATATATATATATATATATAATATATTTATTTAGTTTATTTCAATATTTTTTAGAAATGTAGTAAGTGATTTATAAAATTATTATCTGCCTTTTCGACAAAACTCATTAAACGAATTCATAAATTCGTGATTTTTTTTAAATACATTAATTTAAAATGTAAGATCGAACCTGGGGTTTTATTTATTTTTCCTGCATTCCTTATACCAATTCATATGATCTTCCTTAACTTTTCTTAAAAAAAATAATAATCATTCAGTTATTGTTTTTATATAGAGCATTGATGGATAAATGCATCAGTAAGGGAAGATGTGTAAAATAGAAATAGCAACATTTAATGCATATCTCTCATGAATTGTCTTTGTTATCTTTTATGAAAACGCTGAACTGAAAAGTGTATTGTATGTATTTTATATGCTGCAGCAAAGTCAAAATTGCATTTTTTTATTGAAATAACATTTTAAAAATGTAATCTTAATAATTTATTTAAATATATTTTTTTTTCTGTTAGATTATTAAAAAGAACGCTGGTTAAATATTATAATTTCAAAGTTGATAATAAGGTACTTATGGCGTAGAAAATTATTCGCAACATTTTATTCAAAAATAATTTTTTTCTGGAAATGTAAATTATAAATATAAATTATACCTTAAAGAGAGGAAAAACAACGATGTCTCGTTAAAAATTAATAATACTTTACTGAATGCCATTGCATAGAATTTATACAAAATTTGTCATGTAGCGTGTCAGTATAATCTCTTAATAGATTGAGAAAATAAACTAATCCTTCCTAAAGCAGTTTAAATGTATGATGACAATAACTATCGGAATAAGTGAACACTATAAGTAAGATAAAATGTGAATATCAGTTCATTTTATACGTGATGTGCTAATAACAGTTATTATGACATTTTATAATAGTTTTATAACCTATTTATAAGCAAGAATTTAGCGAAATGTATCTCTATTCTTATAAAATGTAATATTTCTCTACAAGTTTGGAATCAAAATACCAACAAATTTATTTCAGGGTCTTCACTATATCTAAAACACATAACCACAATGTTCAATGTACCTTGTAATTTATGTTGCTGCAACTGCTGGTGTTGCACTTCGTGGAATACTAAGCAATTTCGTTCGTGATTATTATAGAAATTCCTCTATTCAAAGTATGTAATTTCTAGAATGGAATACATGGATCCAGCTAGGTTTCTGGAAATGGTGAATTCGTAGTATTCCAAAGCATTTGAATAATCCTTTATAAATTGAAAATAGCAGAAAAGTTTAAATGTGGTGAAATCTTGGAATTTCTGTGAACGTTAATAATGTGGTGAGATTGTTAATGAAGTTGGAATGATTTGTTAGTATTTGATTAGTCTAAATGTTTGTTCTATTGAGGGATTTCTAAGGGAATAATATAATTAACATGTTTAGAAATAGAATTATTCAACACAAAATTCTATATCCATTTCTAGAATCCATGTAGTTTAAACTGTAATTTGAGAATCCTTAAAATGCAACCACAATATTGAATAAGTTGCAATGAACGCCTTTTATGCTGTTAAAAAAATAAATACTGTGTTCCGTAATTTCGTAACAGATGTTACAACGGCTAATTTTGAAAAATTCTGTCATGCTCAGAACAAACATCAAATGGAAGTATATCTGAAGCTAATTTTTTTTTTTCGTGAACCGTTAAGATTTTTATTTATTTTGAAAGTGCATGGCAGTATTTTTTAACGTTCTAAAATAGGTGCGCCTAATTGAACGTCACACCTTTGAATAGGATCAATTATTCATTTTAATTTACTGTTTATAAAGAAATAAGTATTTCATTTCCAGTGTATCAACTTTAACTAACTTGAACAAAAAAAATTGCAAAAGTGTATTAAATCAAGTAACAAATCTGTAAAGTGTATAAAGTAAATCTGTTAAAAGTGTTTAATAAATAAAATCATCTTTTTTGTGAAGTATTTAAATGAGAATTTACTTTCCTTCTCTAGATGTGATTTGCAATTTGTTAACTGTACGTCTACTCTAATTTTGTTATTAGTAGAATATCTTTTATAATTCGCATTACACTAAAAGCAGCTTTTGCTTTAACTCCGAGATGCATGCTTTTAATCAAAAATTTAGACTTTGAAACAGAAAGATAAAATTGACCGATTTATCTGTCAATTATGGAGCAGAATCAGTTTTTCTTTTATCTATAAATCGTCAAAACCAGCAAATAATGCATTAGTCATTTTTATGACTTCGTCATCATTTGACTGATTAGTCAAGACGATATAGAAGTATCGTCTTATGTTCTTGAATAAAACTTTATTCGGATCTTTGATTTTCTTTTGGCTGCCAAATCTTAACATTTATTTTTACATTTGTTCGAGTATGTTTCTATATATATTTATATGTTTACAGCTAATTTACTTTTTTTCTTCTACCTGTTAATGATCGCCTTGGTTTCGGAACTGAAGCTTCACAAAACCGAAACCAAGAAAATGTGATTTCTTCAAGATCTGCCTTTCTTCATGAAAAGGTCGAAACTTGATTTATTCGGAGAATCGTCGTGTAAGTTGGCCTATTGTAAGTTAAAGACACCAGTTTAAATGTCCTATTTCTGCTATGGCGCAGAAGCTTTGAGAAGGGATGTCTATTCAGAAATCATCCTCATCATCTATTCATTGTTCAAAATTATGAGACCATCCTCAAGTAGTCCTGTTTTTTTTTTCTAAAAAAAGGAAGTAAATAAAAATAAATTATTATTTTCTTTCATTTAAAGTATTTCTTGGTATATTAACACAGTTCTATTTCCTCAGAAAAGGAAACTACACGTTTTGATTGTCAATATTTTTAAAGTAAGTTCATACATTATTTCTAAAGAAACGTATGAAGTATCATATTGAATTTATGCAGCTGTGTTTGATTTATCATGATTTTTACCATGGCTGTTATTAATAGTTCATGTTGCTTTCCCAATAATTTCAAATTTCAGATAAAAGAAAAGTTTTATATCAGAATTGAACTAGAGAAGCAAATATAGACATGTTATTTCTTTGAGTATGTGTTGTATAGAAAATTTTATTCCACCTATGAAATGATAAATATTCTTTGCAATTAAGGATTTTTTCAAAATCTTTTATAACAAATAGAGCATGAGCCTTGAACAGAATGAATGCATTTTCTTTGAGATTTTTATTTCATGATAATTATTTTATTCATTGTAATCTAAACTCCAGTCCTTTTTAAAACAAAGATTACAACATATCAATAATCATAAGCAAATCAGTTATCTATAAGTGGATATAAGCTTCTCCATCGTAAAAGAATATCCAGGCATCATACATTTGGTGTTGAATGGCCAACTTTGTCACTTGATCCTGTGAATTTCAAAATTCAACCATTTGCAAATATCTGAAAGACACTTCATTATTTTATTTAGCAAGCAGAAGTAACTAACTAATTGAATATAAAAATCCATACATCTGTACAGATTTTGCAAGTTCGCTATAACTCATATGCGCTATACATATTTAATTTTTTATTGCTTATCCAATTTCTAAAATGTTCTGATTAATAACATTTCATTTCTAATTATTCCATAATGTAACGAAATTAATTAAAATTTTATAAAGTGAAATTTAATACAGTTCCCAAAAATTATTTTCCCAAACTATAATGAGATATCACCTCATGAGGGAAAGAAATAAGAAGTTTCTTATTCCACAAAGCCATCCGCTTTGAACTAGTTTTATTATTTTTAAATCAATTGCGCAATGCAGCGTGCTTGAAATGTAATTCTTTTTCTCTCACATCGATCCTCATCCCCGTTTCTTCAAAGGAATTTTGACCTAAATCCAGGTGCTTCTCTTTTTATTCAATGTATACAGTTTTTGTGACAATGTCATGGTATTCACGAATTGATAATTGGGGCATTTTTCATGCTATCTACATAAATAATATTTAATTTAAAAATTTGACCAACTTTAATATTTCACTGAATAATGGAAATTTATTCTGCCTATTTACCAAAAACATTGTTTATAATATATATGGCGATACTAAAACATTTTGTTCGAATTCTATTCGTCATTTATCTTTCCAAATTAATAGCAATTCTCATATTTTATTGTAACTCAATAAATTTCAGTTTGTAGCAAAAGTATAACTGGACTTTATATTAATTTAGACAAGATAGGATCAAATAGAATCTGAACTTAAATAAAAAAGATTAAAAATTGAATAGATATAAAAAAGCACAAAGGAAACTTAACCACAAAGGGAAAAAGATTATTTTTCTGATATTCACAAAAAAGAAATGGCTTTTTCTTTTGTTATATTCACAGAAAGAAAACATCGGTACATTTTTGACATATTCACTACAAAATCTACTTATCGTCAAGTCCTCCTCCACCTTTTTTTATATAAAACTATAACTGTATTTCATTGGCTTCTTTTGCTTATTGAATAAATAATTAGTTTTTAAATTACACGTGGAAATGTTTGAAAAATAGCTGATGAGTATGATTTTAGTTTCTAGGCAGGGACAATACTGAATTTCGATCACCACGCTCTTAATGCTAAAGCTACATCAACACGAAGACGTCTGACTTTCAAATGAAACGCAGCAGCTATTTAGCTGCAACCAGCCCACAATGGTTATGTCTTGAAACAATTACACTTTTTACAATGAACCGAAATAAGAAACCAATGCAAATAGTATATTTAATAACACATCTTTCTTTGTTAGATGCATGAATGGGATAATTTGAGGAATGTCGTATTAAATTAAGTAATGACCTCTTGATTAAGAAATTGGATCCGTATAAACTCCATTGACTAAACACTCAAGTCATACCGGACCGGCATGTATTTGATTCATAATGACAAGCATGACAAGAAGTAGTTCTACACACAGGTGGGTTTTTAATTTTAAACAAATTTTCCGATCGTGAAACCGTTATTCTAAATTCTTTTACAATGAAAATAAAAAAGGAAACTAATCCCAGTGTTGTCAATAATGCTATCACTGTATTTTACATGCTCTTCAATATAATTATATTTTATTAATATATTACTACACTCTGTTATAATATCATTATTCAAAACTTTCAAAACAGGCCAAATTGTAGCAGTCCGGTTAACTTGAGCAATTGGGACAAAAATATCCCTGCTTTTAGGCCTTTCTAAACATACGGCGTCCAAAGTCAAGACAACTTGAACTTGTTCGGCAAATGACAGCTGCAAGACATGCTCGGCAAATAAAACAATAACATATTCACAGAAAATAATTTTTTAATGTCTATTTTATATTAATTTCCTTAAAATGTATTTTTCCAACTAAAAACTATTAAAACTGCCATGCAAACTTGCATTAACATTTTTGATCTGATTCCCAAAGCAGATATTTCCATATCAAAGTAAGACATGATTTATAGTTCTTATTTATTAGTTTAATGTATACCAACTGCTTTCAAAATTACTTTTCAAAAGGATTTTTTTTTTATTATCATGAATTTTCCAGTTTTCAAAGTGATCATTTCCAGACCTCTTTTTTTTAGCGTGATATCCTATTGCTGATAAAAAAAATAGCCCCCCTATCAATTATATATTTTTATTAATTCTGAACATTTGAACATAATATCGAAAAAAGATTCAAAGGAATTTCATAAAACAGGAAATAGATAAATAATTCATGATGCATTGTCATATTCGTTTAACCTATTGATAGATATCTCACATTTGATTGATGAAACCCATTTGTGCATAGAACACATTTATGGAGGAATCTAATCATGCAAAACTAAATATCTGAAAGTCATATTATTTGTTTATTTATTTTCATCTGAAGTAAATATTGTGTCAAAAGGTCATTCGCTATGACATTGGGTTTTTCCCATCAAACACGTGGCTTAGTCGTTTGACAGCTGTCCATTACTTTCCTTTTCAAATCCGTCTGTCCAATTACGAAGGCTTTGACCCACATTCCAAAGTTCGCTTTTTCCTCAAATTTTCCTTACTAAGTGAATAGGAAAGCAATGGATTATAAATGAAATGAACTTAGAACTGAAGACCTCTGCTTATTTTTTTTTATCTTTGAAAATTAAACAATTGCGTTGCGTTTGAAAAAATGATGAAAACGTAATTATTTTTGATAATTTTCTATACATTTTCAAGATTTCGAACTCCAAATAAGTTTCGGAGTTTTATTTGCCATGAAAATGTTTGAAAAATAAAATCATTATTAAGAATTAAATTTACTATTATATACTTACAAAGTTCCAGTAAGAAAATAATGTAATCATCTCTGCGGTTCTAAAGTCATCAAAATAATTTAAATATTTTTCCCAAAATGTTTCTCCATCATTGCTATTTCACAAGAGAAAGTACAAATTTCTTTGGACTGAGTACAGAATGTTATTTTAATTATTAGATTGATGTTTTAACATATTTTTGGAAATGTCTTTCTTAATAGAGAATTGATTTAGCTCTATGAATTCTCACAGATCCCAAAACCTGCTTGATGGAACTATCGCAGGCGCCAGGCATTCCTGAATATCACTGTGAAGTTTCTTTCCCTTTTCATTAAACGTTGTTGTTTAAGCATCCGGGATGCTTTTTAGTCCATTAGAGATGCTTCCTAATATAGATTTCAAAGAAACGGAAGTTTTATTACGACTCTCAAAAAATTTCTCATCATATGTCTAATAGATAGTCATCAGTTCACTGGTGTCCTCATTTGTATATCATTCACTTAAGAACAAAAGTTGCCATTGAGGAATTTTTCTTATACTCTGAGTTCTTTGGACTGAGTACTACTTCAGTACTCTGAGACACATGAACTCGGTTGTTCTTAGGAATGAGAAGGCTAAATTAGCACTATTTAAGAATGTTTAATTCAGTTAAAATATTATGCTGTTTTGAAAAATAATCTCCATTCTTATCGATGAGATGTAGAGTTGTTTCAAAAAGGTTCCACTTTTGTTCCAGTTGTTTATTTTGTTCCATTTTTTCAGACTAATTTTTGAACAAATCTTTCGATGTACAGGTGTTATCAAAATAATGGAAACATCTGTGAGTATAGGTCACATTTCAGAATGCTCTTCATAAATTTAAAATAATATAATCATTGTTACCATTTTTTTTAATATAAAATACATATCATAAGAATACAAAGTAGCTTTTGTGAAGTTCTAAGTATAAAATGTCAAATCTGAAGACTTTCAAAAAAGTCAAATTGTCGGTGCTGGATAACTAGAGCAACTCTGACCGAAATACTCCAGCTTTTAGGCGTTTCTAGAGGCACGGTATCTACAGTCATGGCAGCGTACACATACAAGCTCGACAAAGCAAAACAGTAGACGGAAGAAGAAGCTGAGTGAAAGAGACCGACTAGTATTCAAGCACATTTTAATATCTATAAAAGAAAACAATGGCAGCCGAAAGTGATAGCAGAGTTTAATAAGCATCTATCAATAATTACATAAGAAACACCTTCATAAATAGAATACTTACGGCGAAGCAACAATTCCCAAGACAAGTGTCACAGATGTTAATGCCAAACATCGCCTACATTTATGTCATAAACATAAAACCTGATCGATTGATAAGATAAAGTTATATGGGCATACGAATCATCTTTCACACATTTCCTCACAAGACTGTTGCACATGTTTTTTCCTCACACGGGACGTTTAAAGCACACCTGCACAAGCGCATGATCTTGATTGTCAACTCCCAAATGCCATACGCGGAGTTGGATCAGCGATGCATCTGCCATGGTAAGGGAAGCCATATCGTGATTTTCTGCTGGCCCAAAGAACCCTGAAAGGAGGGTCACTGCGGAAAAGTATAGAAAAGTTTTAAGTGATCAAGTCCATCCTATAATGTAAATATTGCTTCCTGCAGAAGATGATTGATGTTGATTCCATGATGATAATGCTTCTCCTATTTATGCAATAGGAATTATCCAATCGCGGTTTAATGAATACAAAGTGTACCATTTATCTTGGCTCACAAAGTCAACTTATAATCGAATCTTTATGGTCTTTCTTAGAGCGTTTAATTCGGAATCGACATCTTACATCCACACCTATCCCGGAACTTTCACATCTCCTTGAAGAATGATACAGTATTCTTATAAAAACTATTCAGCACTTGCATGATTCAATTCCCAGGTGAATCAAAGTTATATTACTTGCCAAAGATGGTTCTATGCCTTAATAATATAGATTTTCGTATTCGTTTATGGGTTTTCATTACTTTCATAACCACCTATACCTTTTAGACACAATACATATGCCAAAAATAGCTATTATGACTCAATGATAATGCCTTTATCACATTAAATTTCGAACATTAACAGTAATATATTAATAGAGATGCAAAAATTTTATTGAAAATAAACATCTTATATGAAATTGTAATTTCCATGCAATATTTTCTGGGAAAAGGCATCCAAAATACACATTCGGATTTTTGGTATTTGTATATTAATCGCATACCAACTATTTATCGCGAAGGTTCGCAAGCTAATGGACTGTTTAGTAAGTGTAGTGCGTCAATGCCATTCAGCAAAGAATATACATGTTCATGATTTCTTTCTATACTACGAAACACATAACTCTCATGTATACTCTCTGCAACTAAATCCTGAACACTCTCTTCTACTTAAATTGCATGCAGCGATAAATTAAGTATAAACAGATAATTTTTTTTTATCCTTTGGAGTACGTAAATGTGAATAAATAAGTGAACGTGTACTATGCACGGACTTAGAAAGCATAAAACCTGCGAAAAACTCGTAATATTGTCTGGAAAAAATACCAATTCTCAACAGAATACTTAGGAGAAATTTTTATTTACTTTAAGCAGCCTAATCATTAAATTATGAATATTTCTTCCCAAAATTCGATAATTCACTTTTGTTATAAAATAATAATAATTTTTATGATAAAAAGTTTTTTCATTTGTTTTTAACAAAAGATTAATAACTTTTTGAGATTAACAAAAGTAGATAATCTTGGTCACATTTAAAGATATTATATAAAAAAAAAATATTCTTCTTGCCACTCCTGAACGCTTTTTTGCCACTTGTGTTTGCAATCAATACTCAAATTAGAGTTAAAATAAATTAGTACAGTTAGAAACTAAGTGACAATTACATACACGAGGAGGTGGGACGAATCGAAAAAGTATCTAATAGGGTGGAAATTAAAATCAAAGAATGACGAAAAATTTCGGAAATGTGCTCTTTCCTCACGTCTCACACCTTAACAAGGTAGAATCGTCGAGAATGATCAATATTTTGCAATGATAATATCACTATTATCGTTAATCATTTGGAATGAGCAATTCTTCGAATGCCTCGGGCATTTATAGAAAGTTTGCAGAAAATAGAATAGAACAGAAACACTATAAACGAAATTTAATATATTGATAAGAATCCTCCGCATATTTCTAGTTTTACAAAGTATTAACCATTACATCGTCATCATCAAACAATCTCACGAACTTCCTACAGGAATCATCATATAAATTAATTTTCAGAGAAGTACACGCAAGGGAACAAACCAGAGATAATGGTAAATCTATTACTCGGGCTGCCTCAAAACTCGTACATCTGAAAAGCAATTCTATGAAAGCTGTATTTGATACATACGTATTCAGTATTTGCAGATGCTAATTATTCACGATTCCCCATTGAAACTCTAGACATGAAACACATAGTATGATGCTTAGATCTTCATTTATTTTGAGCAAACAAACGCGGACTGTTTGATGAAAATCAGGATGATTTCTGTAGCATTTTATGTGGAATGGGATAAATGCTATTAAATAGTTGTTTAACCGACCTATTTTAATGTTAATTCACAATGCTACTCATTTATATAATGATTATTTTGATAATAAAATTTAGAATTTCCTGTTATAAATAAAAACATAAAAAGCTGTTGAAATGTCATTTTCTTAGTTTATTCTAAAGAATTTCAAAATTATACCCCCAGCATTGATTATCTCTGTAGGATGAAATGAATGGCATAAAGACATAAGTTTTGAATCTGGAATATATTTAAATAAAATTTGACAGTTTAATAAAATACAACCAAAGTCCAAGCGTGAAACCATTAAAATATCTTATCATTATTTTAAATATAAATTTCACAAATTATTTTAAATTTAAAAAAGTGAGTTATTTGCTTATTAGCAGCGAGTTATTTGAATATGCCGATGAATGGTAATGAATTTTTTACTAAATATGGCCTTTTAAAAGCATCCAACAGCTAGAGCACCTAACAGCCCGCAGTTTATTATTAAGTCAGCAAAGATAAGACAAATATTGGGCAATATTAAATAAGTAAGTTTCCATAATGTCGATAAAAATTTGCTGTTTTATCAGTTAAATGCCATTTTGAATGCAGCGAGTTGATCCGCAATGTGTACAAATTTTATCCTGGACAAGTGTTAATGTATGTCGTCACATTTGTGATGTCGTTATGACTTCACAAATGTCATCACTATGCCTTTAAACAATTTACCATTGATGGTACAAATTTTAATCTTTAATGATGTTATTTTCTGCAAAAAAAAAAAAAATATTCCGATAATGAGCTAATCAAATGTTATTTTAAGCCGATGGTATATAACTTTTATCAAAATGTGAGAATAACATCTAAATATCTGAAAACTGAAAAAAAAATTAACAAAATATAAACGTGCTTGAGAAGCATCACATTTTCTGTAAACTAGACGCCAGTGAAAAAGTGGAAACAAGTTTCAATTTAAAACTGATTTCATTTTGCATTAAAAACATACAATAAGACTCGAAGAGTACAGTTTTTTTAAAAATAATGCATCTAAAAAAATTAAAAAAATGTTACAATTTATTTCGTCTTTAACAAAATATCCTGGCAAATAATTCCATTGTTAACCTGGTATATAATTCCCAAACAAGAATTATAATGTTTCAGGAAATGATTATTCTTAATTATTTATTTTTTTTAGTATATAAATGATAAGTTTTAAGGGCAAAATTTAATTTTATGATTGTCATTTTTTAATAGATTTCCAGTTTCTTTAACAATTTTAGTATGATTTTCAAATAATATGATCAACACAAGGCCACGATTATGTACCAAAGCATTTCGACTTGTGTGTGATAAATATTCCTCTGTTTCACTATATTTTATTCCAGTTAAATCGCTTAGATATGCTTTCATATATATGATTTCTCTAAATCATCACATATTAATGTGCACATGCTCTTTTCATTGTGCATATGGATTTTTCTAATAGAGACAAGCTTCATAAATGTTTAATTCATCTATCAACTGATTTTTGTAGTATTATTACTGCTTTCTTTATTCGTCTTGAAAGCTACACACATGTTACTCACAATCCTTCTTGGTTTAGCTTATAACACGAAAGAAAATCACATTATTAAATATTTGATAAAATTTTGAAAGCGGTTTAAATTTCAGGACAACAATGTAATATATTGCTCGTTGGAAATTAGACCAAGAAGTATTTTTAAAAACTGGCTAAAATAAATTTCCATGCTTTATCATTATAAAGATAATTTTGTGAACAACTTCCAAACCGTGTAAAATTTTTGTGCAATAATATTGTTACAAATTTTCGCGAAATGACATCAAAATTCATATTAATTTTTAATTAATTAAAATTCTAACTACAATTGCAAATAAAATCGCATCTATTTGTCTAGTTCCATCCTCCAAAGTATATATATATGATAAATTTATTAGCTGTGGATTAAATAATCTGGTCTGCAAAACCCCAACGCAGGCACTCACACATTCATCTTTATTATCAATAGAGACAGAGCAGTATAAAGAAAAGATGATTTCAGCGCTTGTTATTATATAAGACGTATTTTAATTTTAAATCATAATGTTTTCAAATCTTTTACATACAATTTCGGATGTACTTACAGATGCTCTATAAATTTTCTAAAGTATTTATAAAGATCCAATTTTGCCCCAGAGAGAGAGATATTATTTCAATTGGTTGCCACATAATTCTGGTTTAACACTTCGATTTCTTCTCGACAGAGATGCGTGGACAAAGATTCCTATTCTATGGTAATTCCTTTCATGGAATGGAAGTAGCTAACGAGAACTGCTATCACAGAACTTGATTCGATGCTGTTATTGACAGAAATAGATGGCTGGGTATCATTGTATTTTATGTGAATAAGTATGTATCCATTGAGCGTTTGTATATTTGAAATCCCTTCAATTTACGGTTTTACAGACAGTCGATTCTATCGTGCATCTTACGATGTTTGTGTATTAATATATATTGATGAGGTTTATACAGTTAACCTGAAACTAGCAAAGTTTCTAAAGCAAAAGTTTATAAAGATTTGAATCAAATATTGAATTTGGAATTTTACTTATTTAATTCTTTTCAGCTCCTGTGTGATCAAGCGATATTCCTTTTTAAATTTAAATTTCTAAAATGTGTTTGCGAATAAAATAAGATTGTATTAAGGGACTAATACTTGCATAAAAATATAAAATATAAATAAATAAGTATATAAAATTGTATCGATAATTTGGCTTGAATAAATACAACATATATTCCTTGATACAAAGTTCTAATATGCACATTTTAAAGCAACAAAATAATTTTTAAAATACCACGTTTTAAAGTAACATGTTAAGAAACCGAATTATGTCCTTCCCCTTTTTTTGGATTTATAAATTATTGATCATATGCAATTTTTTACATTTTTTTAAAATTGGTAATAGGTTTATTTCCTTAAAGTGAGAGAAAATATGGCAGCAAACCTGCAATTTCTTAACAATAAAATTAAATACTGCTTCAGCAATTATAATGTATTATGGAAATACTTATATTTATGGAAATTATCTTACTTAAAAATACAGGAATTAACTGCACCGTTGAAAATCTAGGGGATTAACGTTTTGTCAAAATTATTTCCTGTGTTGAATTTAAATAGCTATGGTGTTTCATGAGTGTTCTACAATAACTTGGCATGATCAATGAAAATCTATTCAATAATAATTAATAAATAACAACTCCATAAATATTATTTATATTATTTAATATTAACATTGATTTAAAAAATCGAGTTTAACGACGTTAGATCTCTTCCAAAATTTTCCAATTAAATTTAATCAATTCCTCAACTTATAGATTAAAAGATACTATTTCAAATAATGATTTGGAGGTGTGTTAATAACCATTTTGTCATGTTATGGAATAAGAGTGAAACATTTTTTCATTAGAAATTCCATAATATATGATGATAATTTCTTAGTTTGAAAATTATTTATAGAAACACGTTATTTCATTCTACAAAACACATTCTATAAAAACTCGAAAATTGCGAAATAATAAACAGCAAATGTTAACTTTAAACAGTATAAAATTTTAAAGACAAAACGAGAGTCAATGGTGAAATTTGTTACAAAACATTAATAAAAAAACAAATCGGGATTGAAATTTTACAATGCTTTTATTATTTGTATCCTGAAGTTCCCTGTAAAATATCTGTTTTGATGAAATTACATCATTTATTTAAATATTTAGAGAGATGGCAAAAACTTTTTTATGCCATCCGCGAAGAAATCCCGTGCAACGTCATTCACGCTAGCAGAGATCTCAGAAGATCAGACTTATCTCATTCAACCAAAACTTTCCTCGTGCTCAGCGTCCTCAATATCTTGTGATCTGTTCTCAAATATGTTGCACCCTCTCGCGATGACTTGAGGTAACATTGATTTTCACGATATACTTCATGCAAGAAAGTAAAGTAGATACATTTTAATGTAATTACACCTTTCAGCTCACGCACGCCCGTAAAAATGAATCACTGTACTCACGTTCAATTCGAACTCTACTTCCGGCTGATAAGACATGTAAATGGCTGATTATCAAACAAATTGAAATTGCGGCTTGAACGCCTCACGATATAGATAAATGCCAGAAGTTTTACTGTAAATGTTCATCAAAATAGCATTTCACCGCAAATTTTACAAAAGAGTAAATACGGCTAACTTTTGGGTTGATCACCATATTAATTCAGATGTGTCAGTGAGGTGAGAACGTTGGACGAATCTGGAGCTTTAGTTGAACGAACTAGCTTTCAAAAATTCGTTTAATCGGTCGATTTCACATTGGTAATATTATTAAAACTTAGAAAATTTTTATAATAACAAGTTGGTAAATGTATAATCATATTACAAAATCATATTTAATGTTGTATATATTCAAACTCATTTGTTCATTTTCAGGACAAAACCATGTCTTTCTGGTTTGTATAGAAAGATGGCCTAAAGATTTTTTCCCTTCTTTTGGGACCATATATTTCTTGCTCTTTTCTTTCCTTAAGTGTGCAACAAATGTATTCATATTATTTAATTGAAACATATTTTGATATATTTAAACACATTTATTTGTCTGCATTCAAATCACGATTACTAATAATGTCACAAGAAAATACATTTAATCGGACATACCTAAAAAATTATGAACATTTCTATTGTATTGTTCGGAACACGTTTCATATAAACTTGTCCATTAGTTTAAGACGAATGCTTCTTCTGGTATTTATTATTTTATTGTGAGCAAAGACGTGTACCGAGAATAGAATAATAAATTAACTGATTACATTCATCTCTGTTTTATCTTGTCAGTCGCGTGTAGTAAATAATTAATTTTTGCCTTTAACTAAATACAACTTTTTCTTTTTCGAATAGACTTGTCAAATTATGCAAGAAGTTTTCATAATGTCTGATGGTTGCAACAAAATTTTAGTATAAAACTGATGTTATTTAAATGTTAGTGCCGTTATTTAAGAAATGCTTGGTTGCATCATGCTTTGCCAATGCGAAACTGAAAAACTTCATGTACATGGAAATTTTCCTCCTATCCCATGGCAAATTATAACATCAAGTTAATATTGAATACAGAATTGCATTTCATAAATAATGGTTTCAAAAAAAATTTAGTTTTCCGAGTGACCAAATGAGTTGCTTGGTATGCACGCACACACACACACACACACGCACGCTCCTATTTTCCTCATTATTATAAGTTAAGATTGACGCAAAAAAAAATCAAAGACTTCACATTTGAGCTTTCTATAAACACTGATAGCTCTAATGGCAATTCTTGGCTTAGAAATTAAGCAAGAACTGTACAATAATTATTCATTCGAATTAAATGAGGAATAAGCAAATAGAATACAAAAACTAAATAAATACAAATGAAAAAAATACAAATTGAAAAACCACAAAATATTAAATGAAAGCTTATTTAATAGTTAATTCACAATTAGAATATATTATATATGAAATGCAAGCAATATCAGGGGAAAGAGTCCAGAAATTTTAAAAGAAAAGCCATTTCCAAAAGTATTACTCAGTTTCTAGTAGGAGAGCCATTGGTCCTGTTATATTTGTTTTCAATATTCACAGACCACCTAATTGCAGTAGTTATTGAAACCACTCTGGTGGAGTTTTTGATTCGAAGATAAATATTTCAAAATCATAACTGTTCTCTAAATGTTAAATAATATTTATGAGTGTTAACTTCACATGCTTTTACACAGGTATATCATTATGATAAGTTCCGATACATCTAGTTTTAAGAGTTTTAATATTTACGATTGGATAAATGTCATCTGAAATTAGATTATTGCATTTTAATTTAAAGTATAGAAAACTTAAGAAGGCATCTCATATATTCAAAAATATGTGATTGTGCTACGTGATATTAATAAATAAATAAAATAAGTAATTATGCAAAATTCTTTTTCGAATGAACCGATTTTTCTATTCATGTTAAAAAAATATCTGTTGAAAAATTATTTTATTTATTAATTTCAATTTTTATTTTTTTCATAATGTTGTTTTTATAAATGTTAGAATTGACTCTTCACTGATTATAAAAAATAATATTACTTCATATTTATATCTTAAATACATTAATATTTAAAGATTATTATACATTATTTATTAATGATAATAATTCATTTAAAAATTGGCTGGATAAAACTTTCAGCCATTCCAGTCTCCTAAATCTTATAACATCAAAACCATTTAAGGCAATTCATTAGCAATTAAATTAATAGCTAATTTCAAACATATAATTTGATAAAATTACTTGGCTATCAAGAAGTTGGCCATGCTTATTTTAACTAATTTATCAGATTATTAAGAAGTTGCAGAAATTTTCATATATTATTTCTATCCATTTTCTTATCTTCTACTGCATTCGTAATAAACAGTAAGCTAAAAAAAAGTCAGCATTTTTTAGCTTTAGACAATCTCTTTGAACATATATATTAGCGAAGGTAATTCGTAATCATGTTGCTACGGAACGATATATGAGCATTTGTCTGGGGATAGTGTGGAAAATTCTGTTTCATGGGCTTTAAAATATTCGTTAAGTAGCATAAATTACTAAACAAATAATCTAACCATGCTCAGATTCTATTTCGTGTTTCTTCTTAACATAAAGCCTTTATTAAAATTTAAAACCCTGTATTTGACTTAAAATATCAGATTTATTTTTTCATTTTTCTTTTACATAAAGAACAGAAATGTGAAATGATATTCAAGTTTTGAAATCTATACTGTATACTAGAATAAGGACATTTTGCTCATTACACATGTAAATTAACCTCACATTAGAGACTCAAAATCTAGATCATCCAAGCCAGTGGCAGAGTTAATAAATATGTCTATCTCATCTCCTCCACACCCTTCTTAAAAATATTTGTCCTACATAATTTATTGTTAATTACTGAATAAACTTTCGTAATATAGATGCAGAATGGTAATATATGTTAGAATTTTTCGGAACTTTTAAGTCACTCAAATCTCAATATCAACTAAATATTTAAAAGTATTTGTTATTTTTCGTATATGAAGTAAAGAGAAAATACTATATTCATCAAAATTTCAGACTTTGATGAATCCCAAGTTTGAAATCTTCCTGAATTCCTTTTTCTGTTTATCTCTGAACAAGATAGTTCAAAAATGCTTGGAGATACAGGGATGAAATTTGGTGCATGAACTAAACTGAATTTGTAGATTTCTATTTATATTCAACTTATTTGAATTTTTATTTCATTAAATGGCATTCAAAGGAAAATTGTGTCTTGCTGTTAAAATACAAGTGAACTGGATATCTTCCAAACGTAATAAACAAGATAAAATGTATACAAATTTAGTACCAAAAAGGTAGATTCTTACAGATATTGAACCAAATCTGATAAGAGTTAACATTTTTTCGTTCACACACTTGTAAAAGTATCCACTCTTAAACGCAATGTCTTAAACCAATGAAATTCGGGGCGTGACCTTGTGACTGCATCGGCAGTTCCGTGTCAATCGGTTGAGGAAAAGGCGTCAAAAATACATAATCGCATGATAAATTCAGTAAACAATTCACGCCAAGTATCTATGCTTCATAATTAATGTTATCCCAATGCTATGCAAAGTATTCACTGTCTTACATAGCCAAGATTCTCAATTTATGCGGGAAGGTGGCAGGGATTAGATATCAATTAGAGAGTATACGAGAACGTTTCGAAAAGACCACTCCTGTTGGTTCAAAAAATCTTTTACTTTCCTTTTTTAGTGAAAATAAGATGGATTCTTTGCTTAATTTTTTTTTCTTTGAAATCAGAGATTGTGACATAATACTATCATAGAAAAATAAATACTATTCATAAAAAAATACATTAAATAATTTAAAAATATGATTGTGATTTATATTTGGTGCTTGCGTGTATTTTAATCAGTGACATCCTTTGGTAATATACGAAGTATCTATATAAATGACAATGGTTTTGAGTTTTACAATTTACTATTACTTTATTGTTACCATTTTGAAAGTTTTTTATTTAGTATTACTGAGTTAGTTTAGTTTAGTTATATTAACGTCCCGTTTGAAGTAACACTAGGGCTATTTTGAGACGGACCTCGTAATTTTGAACCGCGGTCAGATGACGAGGACGACACCTGAGCTGGCGCCCCCCTCTCCACACCACACCACACCAGCAGGAGGACGTTTGGTCATGACGGATTTAACGTGCAACAGACCCCCTTACACGACGGTTCTTCGGTGGAATCGGGTCTCGAACCTGAAACCCTCCGGTTCCGAGACCTTACCACCAGACCACCGCGGCCATAGTATTATTGAGTTATTCAGTATATAAATACCACAATCATGGGACGCTCCAAATTGCTTTTACGACATTCATTGCTCTGTTTTGTTTGATTTGAAGAAATTTGCTGCCGAAGCTCATCAGAAACTTTTAGAAACTTATGGTGATGCTGCACCATCATATCCCAATTGGTTTCAACGATTTCGATGTCAATGACAAAGCACGACCTGGAGAACAAAAACAATTCGGAGACAATCATTTACACGACTTATTGGACGAAGATGGGAAAAAAGTTATAGAAAATGATGGAAAATATTCTGATTGATTTATATTTACCAATTTTTCTCAATAAATGCCTCTTAAAATTGAAAAAGTGATCAAATGCAAGCACCTCATATATCCATTAGTAATCGAAGAGTTAAAGTAAATGTTTGTACATTGCTTAGTTTTAATAATTTAATTAGTTTAATTTAGTTAATAATTTTATTAGTTTAATTTAGTTAATAATTTAATTAGTTTTAATTCCATAAAATACATAGATTCGGAGAGCAGGAAAAAAATTAACATTTTTCCAAATAAGTTATTTTTTTCTAAATATATCTAGATCTATTAAAACTCAAGATGAGTGGCCGAATTCGCGCAGGTCCTGAAAAATCAAACCCGTGGAACACTATACTTACTTTCAATTAAGAGCAACAAGAACAAATTTTTTCCTATTGATGCTACGAAATTTCTCACTTCCTTTTAGACAGAAAAAAAAAGAGAGAGAGAGAGAGAGAAATCACAGTTCACAGAGGGTGGTCTCGAGAATAGGAAGAGCGTCGCGCAATTTGTTGATGTCTCCCCGGAGTGGCGCTCGGGCATTGGGTCCCATATCTCGGAGTCGGGTGCGCGCCACGCAGTCGGAAAGTTAGCGCGACACTGAACGGAACTCAAAAAGGAGCGCCTCTCTAACTGTTAGTGTGCGTGCACTCAGAAACTGTAGAACAGTTCCCCGTCTTGGGACGGGTGTGAGAAGAAAACTGTTTTAATTTCCAGTTTCGGTGATTCTTCATAGTAAAGGTATGTTTTATTTTTCTATCATAGAAATTTTATTGAATTTTGTCAGAAAACTTGTTGCCTAGAAAAAATAATAAGATTAGTTTTCTTGGATTTTTTTTCTTTCAGTGAGTCTGTTGTGTATCGGTATTTTTCTGTTATCAAATGATACTGAGTGGAAAAATATGAATATTTATTCCGCGTTTATCTTCGTTTTTGATAAAATACAGGAACAGGTGGTGGAAAGAAAGAAGTTTTTTTTTTTTTTTAAGCCAAAAGTTATTTTTCTCTGAATCATTGCAATGATATTAACATACATAACTCTCGTCTGTACTTACTAAATTATTCTAGACTTTTGAAACCCACTTTTTTTTATATATGTTTAAAAATGTATTTCATTATTCATTATTTATTTTCAGTACTTAATATAGGTCAGGCTTATTTATATAGGTTATTTCTAAAAATATTTGGTAATATAAGTCAGTTTTGAAAATTTATTTATCGGAAGAAAAAATATGGAGATAAAATTTTAAAATAAAATTCATCTTGTAGTTAGCTGTTTTTGTGACTGATTTTATGTGTGTTTGTAATTTTAACCTTTTATTGCATTGGATAGAAAGCTACTTATTTTTTTAAATTTCAATTGCATATTTATTTTCAATAACTTTTATCATTATTTTAACAATTTTTTGTGATAATTATCATTATCATAAAAAAAAAAATTAAAGACGGAAAAAGAATTTTAATTTGTCTAAAGTAATTTCATCAAATATAAATGGAAATTTCCTTAAATTTTCAATGCATTTTTTCGATATCATAATATATCGTAGATTAGAAGGAAAAAATTATTTATTTTTATACCAAGTAAAAATGAACCCGTCCAAGTTTAATCTTATATTTAAAGATGGAAAACTGTTGAGCTTATTTTCATTCGCAAATTTCGTTATTTTAAATTTTTAAATTAAATTTTGAAAAAAATATAAGATTAATCATTATTTATATATTGTGAATATATTTAATTCAGGTTATGCTGTCAAATAGGTGAAAAATAAGGACTTGGTTTTTTTGTCTTTATAGATAGAGAAATATGATTTTAGAGCAACAGCCAGTAATCGAAAACTATCAACAGCACCGTTTAAACGTTTCAGTTATGACTAGTTTTTTTATATATTGTATTAAATCTAATATGTAAGCGTCATCATTATTGTTTCGGTGCTAATTCAGTTTTGGTTTTATTAAGAAATATTGTAACCAACATTCAAGCGTTTATTCAATATCCTTTGGACGAAAATATCAATAAATCAAACTCATTTTTTTAGATAATTCCATAACTGATAATAAATACCTCAACAGTTTCCAAACTAAACATTCTGAATTTTAAATATAAATTATAAAGGCTTTAAAATCTCATTTAATCATATTTGAACTATCTTAAATTTAAAAGGCGACAGTTGTCGGAGTTTATAACCATAGAACGAAAAATATTTTTTAAACCGAGTATTAAGAATAAAAGAGAATTAAGTAGAGTTTAATAAATATATAAAAGAATTTTTAAACAAACTGTGTAAATTATTCGCGATTCATAATCGTAGTTTATTCAATATTTTATAATAAGGATGAAAAAATCGTTTTGATAACAATTAATTTTTTTTTCATCCAAAAATCATTAGGTAAAGTGAAGCTAAAAAATGTAAGCGTCAAAATAATTATTCATGTAATTTTTTATTTTAATTTAAAATTAGGTTATTATAGCCGTAGTATTTTAATGTAAAACATAAAAATGACAATGCGTAAAAGATGGTAAATGTATAATGGTTGTAATTAAGTCTTTAAATTAAGTGGGGTTTTTTTTCTTACTTTTACATAATTTTTTTCATCTGTTATCTAATATTTGATTTTGTTTAAATTCTAACAAATTCTCTATGATGTCATTTAAATCAGTCAAAAAAAAAAAAAAAAAACAACGTAATATATTTAAAAAAACATTCAACTCTATATTACATTAATTTTATAAATCAAGTCACTGAATGTTATAATCAAATAACAAAGTGTATACGTTATTGTTAACGATTGCCTATGCAGTTCGATTAGCATTTAGAAGCATATTCGTCTTCACTTTCACTCCTGCAGGATGTATGTCTTATAGTTTGGTGTAGAAGTCGGGAGAGCATTTGTTCATTTACTCCTGCAGGATATATGTTTTATCGTTTGGTGTAGAAGTTGGGAGAGCATTTGTTCATTTACTCGTGCAGGATATATGTATTATGGTTTGGTGTAGAAGTCGGGAGAGCATTTGTTCATTTACTCCTGCAGGGTATATGTTTTATCGTTTGGTGTAGAAGTTGGGAGAGCATTTGTTCATTTACTCCTGCAGGATATATGTCTTATAGTTTGGTGTAGAAGTCGGGAGAGCATTTGTTCATTTACTCCTGCAGGATATATGTTTTATCGTTTGGTGTAGAAGTTGGGAGAGCATTTGTTCATTTACTCCTGCAGGATATATGTATTATGGTTTGGTGTAGAAGTCGGGGGAGCATTTGTTCATTTACTCCTGCAGGATATATGTCTTATAGTTTGGTGTAGAAGTTGGGAGAGCAATTGTTCATTTACTCCTGCAGGATATATGTATTATGGCTTGGTGTACGGGTCGGGGGAGCATTCGTTCATTTACTCCTGCAGGATATATGTCTTATAGTTTGGTGTAGAAGTTGGGAGAGCATTTGTTCATTTACTCCTGCAGGATATATGTCTTATAGTTTGGTGTAGAAGTTGGGAGAGCATTTGTTCATTTACTGACTATTTTATTCAGCAATCTACCGTTCTTCGTCTCAAATAGCTTTCTGAACAAGATTATTCTAACAGTAAAATTAATTAAGTTTAAATTTTCAAGATTCGAATTGGATTTCAAAATTAAATTTAGACCATTATATGTATCACATAAGAAAGGTATGATATAATTGATTCCGCAGTTATATCAAAATAATTGTTTAGAAAAATATAAGTGTAGTTTCTGATATTATGCTGATAATTATAAAAGTTATGAAGTATTTGTTATTCTTAAGCGAATTTTGTTTCCCCTGATGTGCGAATAGATAACAGAAAATAGAGAACTAGTTTAAAAAAAATACTTCGAATAAGAGTCATAATTTTAGATATCATTATTTTTATGAGGAAGGTATTGCATTTCCTTTTTTCCTTTTTGTGGTTAAACAGGATGGAACAAAGAAAAGGGTTTTTCTTCGATTATCAAATCCTAAATAAACTCAAAAGTTGTGTTTTTAATGCTAATCAACAACAAAAAAAAAGATATATATCTTATCGCTCATAAAATTACATTTTATTATATACTTTTGTTTATTTATTATTTTATATATTTTATATTTATATACCTTTGTTTATTTGTTTATTTATTTATTTACACTTTGATAACCATGATTTGGTCCAACACTTGTCCCATAGTTCGTTGTTTAAGAGAATAACTACATATATTTAATGGAGCATAAGAATATAAAATCTCTGATTTTCTCTGAAGTTTGAACATCCTTCGCTAATGCGCGGATTCAAAATGGAGCATAAGGTTTTTAAACTTATTTTCTGTTATCATGCATCCAAAAGATGATCCTATTAGAAATCAAAAGCGCAAACAAATAGCCTAGAATTTGAAAAAAAAATTTTTTTTTAAACCAATAAAATTTAGTTATACTATAAAATTTGCTTGTTACGACTTTTGATTTCTAATAGGATCATCTTTTGGATGCATGATAACAGAAAATAAGTTTAAAAACCTTATGCTCCATTTTGAATCCGCGCATTAGCGAAGGATGTTCAAACTTCAGAGAAAATCAGAGATTTTATATTCTTATGCTCCATTAAATATATGTAGTTATTCTCTTAAAAAACGAACTATGGGACAAGTGTTGGACCAAATCATGGTTATCAAAGTGTAAATAAATAAATAAACAAATAAACAAAGGTATATAAATATAAAATATATAAAATAATAAATAAACAAAAGTATATAATAAAATGTAATTTTATGAGCGATAAGATATTATTGTTTTCCCCAAAACAAAAATAGGAATTAAATATATTGAAAAATAAAGACTGAGAAGCATGTTAGCAAGATTCTTGACACTGATGAGCGATATGTCGGTCACGTATGCGTATGCATCCGGTAATGGAGTGTCAAATGCAAATGATATAAATGGAAGATGAAATGATATGGTTATCATTTTATCTTCCATTTATAACAAGGAACAGCAACATTTGTGATATGGCGCAGCAATAATTATAATGCTTGATTCAGCAAAAGTATAAAAAAAGCACCTTCAGATTCAAACATATCTAGAAAGGTGATCTTTTGCAATTTAATATACCTCAGTGCTATTTATTTCTAAAATGAAATAGACAATCAGGTTTTTAGATTTTTTTTTTGTGCGAAATGTAACGTTATTTTTACATATAATTTTCTTTTCTATCGGGGAACCAAAATGAACCTCTTAATAACTATTAGAAATCGAGAAGCAGTAATTTACATAATTTTAATAAGGTAATTAGGTAATTTTTTGGCAGTTTTTCCTAAGCATTAGGAATTTAACGCGAATTTAAAATTTAAAAAAATTTGTATTGATGGCATTCAAATACAACATTTGATTTTTGTTAGAACTTTACATTTTTTTAAAAATATTTTTTCGCTTCTCCCTACTTTTCAATTTTCGGTTTTGCTGTTAATTCTAGCCCAATCCCACCGTCGTCTAGCCCAATCTTTTATGAGTTTTGAAGAAAGAAATCTATCGATGTTCAAATGCCCTCACTTCGAATTATCTAGTTTTATGGAGAAAAAAAAAATCGGATTGGTTTGATTTATGATCAGTTGATAAAGCATCTCTTCTCCAATAGTCTTTGAACCGTCTTGAAGTGGTCTATTATAAAACCAGTGGGACAGTCTTTCTGAAACATTCTCGCATTCTCTTCAATTAAGATCTTATCGTTCTCCCCTCCCACTGCATAAAGTTATGGGTCATGGGTAGCAGCAAATACCTTGCGTGGTATTAGCGAATAATAGTTATGAAATATAGATCTTTGGCATAAAGTGAATATTTTTCTTTGATCTAATTGATATTTTGAAAGCCTTTTTGTTGATCATATAAAATTACAATTTGATACAGAAGAGAAGTTATTGCGCCAAATTTCATTGAATTAAATCATTGCGTTTGAATGCGTGTGAATGTACAGTAAAACAGACGATCACCACTTTATCAGATTTGGTCCAAAATTTGATAAGATTCTATATTTCAGATAATGAAAGTTCGAAAGTTTTATTTGTTCAGCTCTTTACTTTTGGAGGGTGTCAAATTCACTTGTATTTGAACAACCAACTAAATAAACTTCCTTTGAATGGTTTTCATTGAAATTTAGCAGGTATATACAACTTTGCTTTGAAATCCGTATGCCACATTTCATCCATCTACCTAAAATTTTAAATCGTTTTGGTGGTATTATATTTACAGATTATTGGATATAATGCCAAAAATGTATTTTTAGACTCAGGGAAATCTGAAACGTGGAGATTCATCGAAATCGGGAGTTCGAATTTTTTGACTCTACAATGCTTCCTCTAAACTTCGTATATCAGAAAGCAAAAAATGATTAAAACCCTGACTGACGACAATGCCACGATTTCAATAGCATGAAGCCACACGCGCGATAGATGAATTGGGTTCATAAAATATAACAATTGAATTCTGTGACAGCTGTGATGTTAGTGACATCAAAACAATACCGAAGTAGTTTGAAAGAAAGAAGATAAATCTATGCGCGAAAACTGCAACACAACTTCGCCGATATATTTTAATGAATATCCTCTATTCGCGAGTTACTATAAATTTATATTTTAAAACTAAATTTATAAATTTATGTCATAGTAGCAGTTTGATGAATGAAATTCGAAACATGTATCACACCAAAATCGTAGAAAAAACTGTTGATTTACATCAAAATTTGAACGAAATGTGAATATCTATAAAAGAATTTGCATTTAATCCTACCATTTCTAAAAACCTAGAGGTTTTTATAATCAGAGAATTCCGCTAGTTTATCATCCAAAGAAAAAAGTAATTTCCTTCTTCCCTCAAAAAGGAAATTGTGGATCTCTTGAACAACTCCCGAATGTGGGCAACTCATTCCTGAAAAAATATTCCTGAAGAAACTATACTTCTTTGTGAGCCTAAAGCTGCGTCACGGTTAAACGCGTTAAAGCGCGATCCATGGAACCAGAAACTTCAAGAACATCGAAATTTATATCTGACACCTCAAAATTTACAAATTTTCATTTTGAGTACTTTAGGGGCTTATATATATATATATATATATATATATATATATATATATATATATATATATATATATATATATATATATATATATATATATATATATATATATATATATATATATATATATATATATATATATATATATATATATTGGGTTGGCAACTAAGTAATTGCGGATTTTTTTTAGAAAATCAAAAAAATTTTTTTCATGGAACTAAATAACTTTATTCTGTAATGTATTGCCCATTTTGATCAATGACCTTTTGCCATCTTTCAGGCAGCATCATAATCCCACGTTCATAAAACTTCTGGTTTTTATTAGCAAAAAACTGAATCAGGTACGATTTGGCATCATCATCATTATTGAAATGTTTACCATTCAAGGTGTTTTGTAAAGATCGAAGCAAAAAGTAATCAGATGGTGCAAGGTCAGGACTATATGGTGGATGTGGCAAAACATCCCAACCAAGCTCCAATAATTTTTGCCGAGTGACCAAAGATGTGTGTGGCCTTGCATTGTCATGATGGAATACAACACCGTTTCGATTTGTCAATTCGTGCCACTTTTCTTCAACTGCATTGTTTAATTTCGTTAGTTGTTCAATGCAGACATCAGAATTGATCGTTTGGTTGGGTGGTAAGAGTTCAAAGTAGACAATTCCTTTGGAATCCCACCAAACTGATAACAAAACCTTCTTTGATGAATATCAGCTTTTGATGTTGTTTGAGTTGGTTCACCTGGCCTGCTCCACGATCTTTTCCGCTTGATATTGTTGTAAACAACCCATTTTTCATCGCCAGTTATCAGTCGTTTTAAAAATGGATCATTTTCATTACGTTTCTTTAGCAAATAGCAGCTGTTAATGCGTTGCGTTAAATGCCTTTCTTTCAGTTCGTGAGGAACCCATGTATCGAGTTTTTGAACATAGCTAAGTTGTTTTAAGTGATTTTCAATGCATGTATGTGATACATGAAGCTTCTCTGCAATCTCACGTGTTGTACCGTGACGATCCGAATCGATTATTTCTTTGATTAGGTCGTCATCAACTTCAACTGGACGACCAGAGCGTTTTTCATCTTTGAGTGAAAAATCACCAGAACGAAATTTGGCAAACCAATTTTGACACTGCCGTTCTTTTAAGGCTTCTTCACCATAAACAGCACATAACTTTTTATGAACTTGCGATGCGTTTTTCCCCTTGCGGAAATAAAAAAGCAAAATATGACGAAAATGTTCCTTTTGATTTTCCATTTTTCAACGAACGCCAAACGAAAACTACGCAACCGATCAAAAAACTTTTTTTTACTGATTGACAGCTGAATTGCCAACTATCAAATAACAAAATGTGTTTTATATTTGTACTACGTCTGCAAACCTAAAAATTCAACTGAAGCCATCTATAAGTGAAATACGCAATTACTTAGTTGCCAACCCAATATAATGATATTTTAAACTCATAATTTAATCCAAATTAATTTCCAAATCTTTATCTTAATTTAACCCATCGTAACTTCATTCTAAAATGTTCTCTTATTTTGTGATCCAATTCCATTTTCGGTTTAATTAATCCCTTTGTAAAACTAATGCGCCATCAGAAGTACGTTTCAAATTAAAGTGATACTTCCCGTTGCCCTTGCAAAGGTGTCAAAGGCCACCACAGGTATTAAATTGGCACTTGGCCAGAAATCCTATGTTATATAAGACTAGTGCTCATTTGTTCTTCCCTTTTTCGCTTCTTTCTTACTCCTGCTTTTGTACAGCGCTGCGTCTTCTTGTTAATAATTATGATTTCCTGGATGGATATTAAAAATACAATAAAACGAAATTAAAAATACAACGTCTCATCTATGTCTTCAAACCTGCCTTCTGCTTCAACCAAAAATAATCTTTACATATTATTTAGCCGACAGGATTCGAAATGTTACATATATGTATATATATATATAAATGGAACCATTTTTGTAAGACTTGTTAAAATCATAAATACAAAACTTTCATATATTCAAATGAAAGAGTGTATATAACATAAGAATACTGAAAATTTTGAAGATTATTTTTCAATTATTATAATCTGGGAAAACAATATGAAATTATTTCATAGGCCATATAAACGGGAACTGACGACTAAAAGTCTTTGAAGAGTCATTGACTGTAAATGCATCTGAATGAATTTGGAAACGAAATGGTCTCTGCAAAACATTCTCGCGCATTCCCTAATAAACTTGTCAAACCAGAGAACATGGCACTGACGTACAATAGTTAGGAAATATTAAGTTCTGTCATACATTTAGCATTTTTATTGAATCTATCGTGTGATCCTTGCTGAGTTGTTTGGCGATCAATTCCTGACATGTGTTAATAAAATTCAAAAATCGAACTTGTTTAGACACGTTTTTCTCAACAAAACTCTGACAGAAAACAGCGATTTTAATCACAAAATTCCATAACAAACTTGATATATTTCATTAATTTCGTTTTCCAGTTATCATGTTTACATACTTCTGAAAGTAAAGATCGATTACAGTCCACCTTTTGTTGGATTTGTTTCAAAATTTGACAGGTGTTTACACTATCAATATTAAATTTGTGAATCGAATCTTATCTGTTCAGCTCTATTCCTTTTGTAATTATCCTGTTTACTTATATTCGAACAGCCAGACATACGGACTACTTCGTCACAGAGTTTACTCAAAATTCGAAAGGAACTTGTGAAGGTGGTTTAAAGACCATTTACTAAATTTCAACCGTCCAGCCCAAAACATTTTTGTGTTATCTTTGTCATAAACCGGCAGACAGACGGACATTTTCTAAAATTGTGCTTTTCGAATCCAGGGAGGTCTGAAAAGTGGAGATTCGTCAAAATCACGAGTTCGAATTTTCTTCGTACTACGTATACGAGAAAGTTAAAAATTGTTAACTTTAGTAAGTGATTAGGGAAACAAGAATCAATTTGCTTTCTAATAGAATGTCTAATGGTAATATAATATTTTGTCCCCAAAAATAATGGCGTCTAATTATAAATATTATTCTTATTTAAAATATTTTTCCAATTGTTTCCCTATTTTCTGTTATCCATACGCACGTCAGTTGAAGAACAAGAAATAATTCATTGAACTCTTACAGTTGTCTAAAAAAATTGTGAGTGGTGATAAATTTAAACTGGATGAATAAATTATATCACTAAAATGGCAAATATGTAATTTTTAACAAAAAAATGCATAAATAGTAAAGAATGTGAGAATGTTATCTTTAAGTAAAATCTAGAATCACTAAAAAGTAGAAATCTACATATAGGATACTAAAAAGTAGAATCACTATATGTTGTATATAAAGGGTGTACCAAAATTAACGCATATGTTGTATATAAAGGGTGTACCAAAATTAACGCATATGTTGTATATAAAGGGTGTACCAAAATTAACGCATATGTTGTATATAAAGGGTGTACCAAAATTAACGCAAGATTTGAATTTGTAAACATTCGTGCAGTAAAATGTTGGCAAACCTATAAACAAACTGTTTGATAGCTGATAGTTTAGTGTTAGTAAAAATGAAACACAACACTATGGAACAACTTGTTTTCATTGTTAAACAATATTTCAAAAATAATGAAAATTTGGTGATCAATGTTCGAAAATTTGAGAACTGGGCCCCTAGATAGTGTTATTTAAAACTATTGGATTTCTTTTTACGGGCTAATTTGAAGTCAAAAGTCTATGCCAACAAGCCCACAAGCACGCGTGCATCGAAGGAAGAAATTCAACGCTGCATTAACGATATGCATCCACATTTATGCAAAATGGCCATGGAAAATTTTGACAAAAGTGTGCGTATGGGCCATCAAAGCCTTGGAGACCATTTGCCCAATGTGTTAATCTATACATAACTCTGACCCGAGTCTTTACGATTCAATAAAAATATAGCAATTTAAAGAAAAAAAACTGTTGCTTTTTTTATTTAATCAAAATTTTGCGTTAACACGTGAGTCTATCAAATAACACTCTATTGTTACTAACCCTAAACTATCAACTGTCATTTGGTTTTCTTTAATAGGGTTTCCAACACTTTAATGTACGACTGGTGGCAAATTCAAATCTTGCATTAATTTTGAGGAACCCTTTATAATATGTTATAAACTACATATAATTTATATAGGATTATATCATAATAATGATATAATCCTAACAGGATCTAAGTCCTGACATGACTTAAGTTGCCAAAAATTACTTAAAAAAATTTTCAATTTAGTTTGGTTACGTAAAGTTTTAACTACGCACTACTTACTGCAATTAAATAGGAATATTTGCTAAGTCATAAAAATTACCTTGGCAATCTATATCTGATAGAATATCTTTGTGGTATCACTCACAATATGTCATTGTAAATATACTCTTTGAATTTGCTCAGAATATAGAGTTGTTTCCCCTTCCATTCCTGTTTTTTATTTAAAAGAATTTTACAAATACTTATTTAATTCTTTGACTACCAATCAAAATTTGTTAACAAGTATTTCAGTAACGAATTAATTTATGAGACAAAAAGAATTTCCTCATAAAATAATATCGTTACAGATATGAATCGTTATCACTTATGAATAAAGCTTAGAGGTTAAATATGTATCATTCAAACACTTCATTAATTCTATGGATTTAGATATTAATTTGAAACCAATTTCAGTCTTTCCTATGTTCCAATATATATCCAAATTTATTTTCTTTCTATCATAGTTCGTACAAAAGTCTCATTTTTATAGAACTCTATGGAATATAAGGAATGCGAAATCAATTTATTGCTCTTCCAGGCGACCGAAATTCCAAATACGATTAAATAACATAAGTAGTGTGTGGGAGTCTAACTTATTTTAGAAATAATAGGATACAATTGCTTATTGAAATAAATGTGTTTGATGCAGCCATGAAAATAGTAATTCGAATAGACAAGATAAATTCAGAATGTTATTTCTCCAATAAGAATATGTTCTATGATTATATTGTATGATAATTTGTTTTTTGTTTTGTAATCTTTAATGATTTTTTTAAATAATAAAAATATTCATCACTAAAAAAAAACCACTTGTGTGTGCGTGTTTCTTTTAATATATACTACTCGTACTATCTCTGATTACTTTAAAAGAATATTTGATATGTTTCTGAAATCGCATTCACGGTAAACGTACATAATTCATCGAACCATCATTTTCTCTGCTAAGCACAAAAAAAACTATTTATAATTCTATAAATGCTAAAAGGTATCAAACGTTCGTTTAAAGAAACTACAACGGGTACCCTAGACGCCTTCTTATCAATGTGAAATTTCTTTCCCTCTCTTTCGTCAAATATGATTGTTCCTTTCATATCTTTGAAAGAAAAAGTTTTGTCTTATATATTTATCATATTATAAAATATATATTATAAAATTATCTTAAGAATGAGAGGGTTAAAAAGATAATATTTTGGAGGTAGCGTCTTGCTCATTTTCTCGCTTCAGTCCTAATTGATTAGATATAAAGTTGAAAATTTAGTATTTTGTTTAGACAGTTAGAACATCGATTTGAAAGAAGAAAATGTAATTTTTCAACATTATACTTGCCGCAAATTCGAAATAGTAGTAGAAAAATGCATGTATTTAAAATGTCCAAGCCTGGTATGCATATTTTACGTTCTACTGTCCTAAAGGCCGATCGATCGGCCTTCAAATAACTTTCAGACATCTAAAAAAGTACAGTGGAAAAATTCATTTCCTCCTTGTCATGTCACGTCTTTCGAAACATCTGTGTACGGAAAGAGCATATATTGCTATATATCCTGGTTACATGTTGTTTCACTATTTTCTAGAATACCTAGGAACAATAGATAACAGGTTTCATAAGCTTTCCTGTGGAAGAAATAGGTGGATACTTTCAAAACAGAAAATTTTTAAACCATAAAACATTCTGTCTTGTTAATGCTTGGTTTCTATAAAAAAATATTACATTGTTTTCATTCCCAAATTTTCAAGCGGGGTGCTTACGTTTTTAATAGAATTGTGTATGTGTTTGTCAACAAAATATGAGTTTTATATTCTCTCTATATATATACTGAATTGAAAGTTTGAAATAACATTTTATATAGTAATAATGTATTGCCATTTTAAACAAGCGTTTTTTATATTGTATGTTTGTTTGTTTTTTCGTAAACTGATTGCAAATTTTATATCATCTTTCCTTATAGCACGAAAGTAAAAACTTTTCTTGAATTTCCGCCGATATCCGGTAACATGAAAACTTTCAAATTTTTAGTATAAGCAATTGTTTGCTTTGTAATGTGGAAAACTGTTAAAAATCATATTATTCACTTTTAGTAGGTCACAAAATGTTACATTTGTTATTGTTTTTTTTTTTCTTTCCACAGGAAATCTATTCATTTCCAAACATCGAAAAATTTAAAAAAAAAACTGTTCTTGATGCACTCTTTTACTCAATATTATTCAACTGAAAGAGATATATTTTCAAAATTCGGTATAAAAAAGCGATTTTAATGATTTATGATGCTATCGCAATGTACAGCGTAATGATGTAGCATTACAATCTTTAGTAATTTATCGAAAAGTATGAATTTACTTCATTAGTTCTAAGAAATATTTAGAACATCTGAAAAAGTGAATTTACTCCCTCAATAATGCCAAAAATGTTTTTTATGCTGTAGTTATACTTTTTAATTTAGTACTCCATTCAAAAATGAAGCACATCATTTTTTTTCGTTTAACTCTGTCAATATAGAAATGCTACATGCATCTGTTCAACAAAACTACAGGTAGCTCCCTCGAAGCCAGTATTTCACAGTGCAATTTCTCTCCCCTTTCGTTAAGTGTGTTTGATTGCTTATCCGAGACGCTTACTTTGCTCGTAAGAGACGTTCGTCCAGATGAATTACGGGGACAGAGAATATTTCTGATAATTCCCAAAGAAGGTTCAAGTATATAATTGCTTAGTAGCCACAAGCTAAGCGGGGATGTCTTTTATAATATGGCTCTCTTAAGAACATGGGCTGTCATTGAGATTTCTGGGGGAGGGGATGTATGGAATAGTTTCTTTTTCTTCCTTTTCTTTTCTTTTTTGTCCCTTGAAAGGGAAGCTCGAGCGTTCCAATATTAAGAGGTACCTGAGCTCCCCAGATCTAAGGAATGAAAGAATTAAAAACATGAATTATCTCCAAGTACTCCAAGTATAATTAAGAAGGTTGATTTTCTGACCAAAAATAAAATAAATTATATCTAATATATTCAATTTTGAGAATAAAATATCGCTTTGCCACCATTCCATCTAGAAATATATTAATTTTTAAATTAGGACTAAGAGAAATCCAATGTATACTATGTGGACGGATATATTCTTTTTGAAGTCTTTAGGTGAAAAAACTCTGTAATTCTTGAAGCCCAACTATGTATTTTTTTATTATTGTCCTCTCTCTTTAATAAAAAGAAATAAATACGTCTAAATCCTCGTAAAATCGATATATTTCATAGAATAATTAAAAGACAAGATTATTAACTCTGCTAAGTGGAAAGGAAATCTTTTTCATTAAATCACATACATGAATCTATACTTAAATGTGCATATCAATTAGCAAAATATCGTTTCTCCTTTTAGGGGAAGAATGGCTTACATGAATGTCTATATTAATTTACTTCAACATTCTATTGTAAATGTTGAAATTAAACACAGTATTAATCGAGCATTCCAAATTTGCCTCTCCACTTCCCCGTCGGTACTTTGCGGGAAGTTGCGAAGTGCTATTTTCGTCATGTGTTTGGTTTAATTTAGTTACATCAATGTCCCGTTTTAAAGCAACACTGCAGCTATTTTGAGACAGACCTTGTAATTTTGAACTGCAGTCAGATGATGAGGTCGACAAAAGAGCTGACATCATCCCTCTCCAAACTTCCACACCACACCAATTTTAGGACATTTAGCCCGGACAGATTTAACGTGCACCAGCCCCGCTTACATAGTGGTTCTTTGGTGGAATCGTGTCTAACTTGGAACCCTCCGGTACCGAAGCCAAAACTTTAGCCCCGGGCCACTTAGGCCCATTCTCGTCACCTGATCACGCCTCAAAATTTTGAGAACTTTTCCAAAAAGGGCTACATGTGGTTTTTTAAAGATATAAGTGTTGTAAAATAAATTAATCAACCTCTATCCATATTCAACATCTTCTAACAAAATGAAATTAATTTAGTAATCATCAGTCTCCAATTAAGCCGGAATGTCAATAAAAAACAAACATAATTTTTTTTTGAACTCCTAATTTTATTCTATTTTTGAACGTTAAATATCATTCTAAAAAAAAGAAAATAAAGCTATCTTTATAAGAAAAGAATAAAAGAATTGTTTTTTGTTTTCATAACATAGAATAGTATTTTTGGAATTCTTCACCTTATTTCTCATATATTGCCTTAATAACGCCCACTCACAGGTTCAGATTCGTTTTCGAATGAGGTTACTGCTCAACCCACATACAGAATTAAACTGTAATTATTATTCTTGAAATTAAATTAAATGATAAATTAATCCTCTTATACATACATGTTGCAGAGAGATATTAATAAAAATTAAGCAAGACTGGGAATATCTATTGTCTTAATAGCTAAAAAATAATTAAGTTCTTAAAATACTCCTAAGTTTTTATTTACTTAAAAAAATTATAATTACTTTGAATGCTTCCAATTTTTTGAATTCTATTTGGAATCGCTTTCCAAATAAAGAAAGAAAAAGAGTAAGCTAGTGTAAATTGAGAATTCTAGACGATTTATTTCTGTTTTTATCTGAGGAGGGACTTAAGTTTTCCTTGTGTTTTCTTTAGATAACGATTTGTTTTACTAATACAGTAGTATTTTTTCATTAAGGTTTTTTGTTTCTCAATATGTTTTGGTATGGCTTGAAATGTTAAAAAATCAATTAATAAGTGTATTAAAGAAGAAAAAATTGTTAATTTGGAAAAAACATGTAAGGCAAAAATTTTGCTTTTAATTAAATAGAATTTTGTGTAGTATGGAACGGATTTGCCATAAATTTGCAAGAAATCTTTTAAATTCTTTGAACACGTTGTTGTAATTCATTTCATATTAATCTGTGATTATTTATATTGGATAATACTTTCATGATTTTCAAAATTCAAATTTTAGTAATATTTTAGCACTATATTTCTTTCGGGGATATAAAGACGTTTTTAGAAAAACGCAGAAATATAGATATTTGCAATTAGTTTGAGTTTCTAAATTTATTTCTGAAATTATACTTATGACTTTTAACACTGAATGTTTCAGAGATGTTTTACTATATTTCAATAAAGAATTTTTGTAAAATGAGAGATAAAAGATTACTGTACCGGAGATTTTTTTTATATCCTTCGGAATAGCTACTTTTACCTAAAATTCGTACAGGTTAAGTCAAAATGAATGTCTCAATTTCATAGCTGCACTATGCAAAATGTAATAAATCTATTTCTTAAAAATGTAAATATATTTTCAGAGGTAATATAAGCAAGTTTTGTATGTACTCATTACAATTGTTCGATATAGGCTTCTTTTGTTGTACGGCATACATCAAATCTAAAATGTAATTCTTGCTAAACTTTGTGCAGCATGTCTCTATCAATGCTAGCTATAGCTGTTGTGATACGTTCTTTCAAATCGAAAAAAGATTTCCTGTATGGGCTTCCAGGTCGAACGCCCATGACTGATTTAATACAATACACCGATACAGACAAACTGCACAAGTGTGGCAAGAAATATATTTCAGGCTTGGTATGTATGCTGTATAACAAAAGGAACATATATCGAACATTTGTGAGTAGTGCATTCAAAACTTTATTATATTACCTCTACATGTATTTACATTTTTAATGAATACATTTATTACATTTTGCATAGTGCACCTATGAAATTGAGGCTTTCATTTTGACTTAACATGTATAATTACTAACCTTCTATCCCTGATTAATAGGGATCTGTAATTAACACGAAGAAAGTTTCATTTTGTGTCACTTTATCAAATTATGTATCGGAATTAGATTATTTGGTAATTAGTAATTTAGTTTGACAAATTATTAATCCTGTTTGGTAATGTCTAGAAGAGAATTGAAGTAATTTTTCGTCAAAATACCAAATTTAAAATGGATTATTCACATTTTTCATAGTCAGTAGTTTATAGCTTACATATGTCTATTTATTGTTTTATTGATATCACATATACAGGCTGTACTAGAAAGCAATAATATTTTTTTAAAGTGGTTAGTTAGCATTAAAAAAAATTTTCTTTGTAATTTCAAACGAATATTTAACAAAACGAATTTCCGATAATATTATGAATGAGCATTTTACGCTCTTTCATGAATTATGTTTTAAGTTATTGTTTTTCCTTAGGTGATAAGTTATTCACCCTTATTCCTTCCTTATTATGTTCCTTTCATCTAAATTATAAACGTTGCTTCTTTTATATTTAAAATGTTTGAATTTTACAAGAAATAGTGTAAAATTTTTGTTTGAAGCATTATGTTGTCTAATAGTGGTACAATATCAAAAATAATTTTTTACTTGCTATTTATTTCAGATCTGTATTTTCAATTTTTATTTAGAGTCCGCTCATCATTATAAAGTGACATTTTATAATGATATGAAAAAATATAGTGGTATCATGGATTTGCGATTGCTATTATTTGGTTTGTGCGGTTATCATGGATTTTGTATAAAAACACACCATTTAAATTAAACATTTGTTATCATTGGCCTTTATTTTAGGAAATTATGCAATCATCATCCATCTGGAATACACTAATTCGTGAAAACTGTTGAAAATTATATATAATTTTTAGTCTTTTTATTATTTTAAAATTAATGAGAAGCAACGAAATAAAAGGATGCCTAATAAATTCCTTTCTAAGGTATTTTATTAAAATATATTGTATATTTAATTACATCAATTACTAACATTTTCATAAAAGATATACTACTTATAATTAATTTGTGATCCATTAATTATTGACTGTTGTTGAAAATCTTACATAATTTTTAGTTTGTGATTTTAAATTAAATGATAAACAACGGATATGCTTAAAAAGATTCCTAATGAATTCATTTCCCCAAGATATTTTATCAAATGATATTGTACATTTAATTACTAAAATTTTCATAAAAGGAAATAATAATTGTAAATAATTTTACTAAAACATCGATAATATAATTAAATATTCAGTAATATTAATATTTATTTATTATATTCATAAATATTAATATTTATTTATTATATTCAATAATATCAATATTTATTATAAAAATAACTTCAGAAGAAAAAAAATAAACATTTCACATGCTAAAGTATAAAAAAAAATCTATCTATTCAAAGCACACATATTTATTTTATTATAATGCTACATTTCATTTGTAATAGTTTATCAAAGTATTGTATGTTTTGTTAGCCTTTTCACTGATGCTTAGATTTAATAGTTAACGATTCTTGGAACAGTAGCGTTAAATCGTTTGTCATGGAAATGGACGAAATCAGCATCTTGATTTAGCACAAGAGAGACTCTCTCCTCAATCAATGGCAGAACAGGGAAGAAAAGCCCACAAGTGGGGAAAAAGGAATCTTCCGTTGATTGGGCAGGGTGAATCCCAAACGCTTCTTCAACTGTATAAATTGAGACATCTGAAGAGAACAACAGAGATTTCATGATTAAATTATTCTGAATAGTTTGGGTTTGTCTGAAAACTTTATCGAAACCCAAAAATAAAATGATTTTATCTAAGTATAGGCAGACGTTGATTTACTTAATTTTATTATATATAAGCTCAATATAAGCAATAGAAATTCTCCATGCTATTTCCAAGATATCGGCTAGAATAATTTATAGGTTTAATAAAATTATGAGAAGTTGCATAAAAAATTATAATTTTTGCTTTATTTCGGACTTGATTTGGCATTTATATTCACTATAAGGTATGCTTGTTATTAATATTTATAATGAAAAAATATTCACATAATTTCTCTGACATTCATTTTCTCTAATTGAATCCTGCTCAAAAGTAAGCAATTATTTATTCGCTTTTGGATTTTCACACTACGAAAAATGATATCAAAGTTTACAGAATTGCTCAAGTTCTTACCTACTGTAAAATGCTCTACAAAGATCTGCTCTGAAAAAACTCTTAATTTCTTAATTTCTCTCACATGTTTTAAAATAGTTATATCTCAATATGTTTTTTCTCTCAAAAGACGGCCCCTAATTTTATAACTAATTTATGTGTCAAAATTTTGCATATACTCAATTATAATTAATTCTTTTTAAAATGTAGGGGAAGAATTCAAAGCAATTTTAAAAGAATTAAAATTTATTTTTCTAAGTTATTGCTGTATAAAATTATTATTGATTGCTAAGTTATTATTAAATTCTATAATTTCACTCAGTATATTTTTAAATAACACCTGGACAGGAATTTTTATTGCCTGCATGCGTACCAGGCATTTTTCAATTACAGTCGTAACGACATAAACACAGAAAAATAGGGTGGATTAAGAGTAGATCTCTGATTACAAACTGAATCTTTCCAAGAAGGTATGTTCCGTCATCGTAATGCAGATATCTTAACCCTAAAAAAATTGCTTTATATCTCCAGGAAAACAAGAACTTACTCTATAGGCTTTCCATCCATGTATCCGTGATATTCCCCAGATGGAGTTGAATAATATGAAATTGGGTTTATAATGAATTACTGAGATCCAGAAGAGATTGTTGTTGTTAAGTGTACAAAAAACTTGAAATTGAGTCGCAGTTCTATGTAAAATCATTCCGATACATTTAATGACTTGATGCAGTAAATTTATTCATGTAAGACATCAAGAAAAATTTGTGACCAGTCTATCAGTTCAGTAGATTGTTAAATTTGGCCTGAATTATGGAGAATGTTCACTCTATCGTGTTCAAAAACTAAATTCTAAATCATCTGAGATAAGCATATATTTCCCATTGCAAAAATACTTTGTATGACTATATGAATGATTATATTATATGCCGTTTCAGTCAATGAATCTCTTTCTGAAAAAATCATTATATTTAAGTTTCAATGTTTTCGCTCGGTTATATAAATTGTATTTATAAAAATATACTTGGTACGCTAATGTTCTAAATAAAAAAAAATGTTCAGCGATTAAAACTTCCTGATATTTTAAACATTGAAGTTCAATATTATATCAACAACAAGAAAGAAAATAGAATATGGTTATTGTATGATAATTCTTGAGGTAGCCGTCAATATAGTCTAAAATCGTCAAAGTAATAATATTCACAGCATAAGTTTCACAGCAATGCTAGTTTTTGTCACAGAAGAGTAAACTTTTATTTGAAGTAATATTTTACCAAATTTAATTTACTAAAATTTGACCAATAAAAGGGATCAACTGTATAAAAAAAATTAGAATTTCATAATTCTTTTAGAAGCATATTCATTGACTAAAAAAACACAAAAACAATATGATTCTTTATGTCACTTAAAGCATTTTTTTCTGTTGGAAGTATACATTTACACTTAACGGTTTAGAAATTAGCCGTTAGCAGGGCAATTAGAATGAGCACCCTCTTTATGTATGGAATCGTAGGTAATAAAAAAGTAGCAAATTCATTTAAACTTTAAACACATATAAATCATGTTTAATCCATAGGAGAATATGCCAGAACCGTCTGTAACATTAAGAGAAGATTAAAATATCACCGACATTTTATTTTCACCAGCCTGAGATACGCAAATCCGATTTGATGTGAGGAAAATCAGAGATTATTTGTTTGTTTATGTGTGGGTGGGTGTGTATTTAAAGTGATCGATATATCGGCAAAGCTAAGCAGTAGTTATGAGATCGTAAACATCATGATTTATTCAAATTATTTTACACTGATTTGTAGCAAAGGTCAATAAATTGAGGTCTGAATTTTTTTTTAATTTACTATTTATACTTTTTTATAGTATTCTCACTTCATGTTTATTATTGAAGTTGTTGCTGATGTTTTCTTTCAGCATATTTTTATTTTATATAAGGCACTACATTTGTTTTCTGTGTGTGAAACACAAATCGTTTCATTTCGATTTTAGACATTAGTTTAGATATGAAAGCTCGAAAAGTCTTTTGGTTGCTTATATTGCTTATTTCCGATGTACTAAATATTTAATCCAAAGTGAAGTATAAAATATATATTTTTATAATTTCTTAACCAATCTGACAGTCTATATGTGATTTTTTACCACACCTTTCGTTATCAATCTGTGACAATTAAATATGGAATTATTATTATTAATAAATTTATGAGATTCTTCTTATGAAAGAATTTTGTAGAAATTTCGTGAACTAACGTATATAAATATATGGCATGCTCTTTTGATTAATTGTAATAATAAACTAAAAACTATTGTGATTTGGAAATTTGATTATATTTTCAAGAGATCCAGAGGAGAAACAAAAAGTAGAATTGTTTTAGATTTAATTGGTATCAGCAACTAATTTGATACAGTAAGTGCATATTTTGGAAAAGAAATCAAGAGACAAAATTCTAATCATTTATTCCTAACAGCTCCTTTGTTAAAGACATTTGATTAATTGACAATTAACTGATCCTTGATCTGCAGCAACAAGAACATTTATTGTAAGAAAAACGAAAAAAAGTGCAATCGACTATTTTCTCATTAGCCTTTGTTCGCAATGGTAAAAAGGAAATGTGCCTTTGTGTTCAGCAAGAATGTAATACCATAGATCATCCGTTTCTATTTTTATTATTTTATATATTTTTCTTATAAAAATATTCTTAATGCCCGCCAATTTGCTTTGAGTAAATTTTCTCGCCATTCGTGTGGATCGGGTTTTACTGATCTAATTATTGAGATTACTAATTAGGATGTTAATTAGCTGCTTCAATCCTCGAACTCTCTATTGGAATGTTTATAACTTTAAATATGTTTTTGAAGTTTGCTAAAGAATTATCTACATAAATGTACATGAATGCAATAACTTCCAAATGAAAAAGAGGAAACTTTTTTTCATTTAGAAATTATTGCATTCAGCAACATTCCTGTAGATAATTCTTTATGTATAAACATTTGTACATAAACTTGGAATATCTGGTTCCAGATTTTGAAGTCTTTGATACCATTAATCAAGGCTGTCGAATATTTATTATGAGTTTAGCTTGTTATATTAATGTTCCATTTTTAAAGCAAACTAGGGCTATTTTGGCCCCGGTTCTCGTAATTTTGAGCCACGGGTGGATGACGAGGATGATACCTGAGTTGGCATTCTCTTTCCCAACTTCCATACCACACCAGTTGGAGGGTGTTTACCTCCGACTGATTTAGCATGCACCATATCCATTTACACGGCAGTTCTTATGTCTAATTACGTCTCGAAGCTGGAACCTTAGGATTACAAAAAACTTAATGACTTAACCATCATGCGTATTGTGCTATATTTATTGGAGATCTCATTTACTTACAATTAAAATGTTATTTATGAGTGATATCCTACAAAAATATTCAGTTTTTTTCCAATGCTTTTAACCCTCTAAATTTTTTTCACTTCTATGTTCATTCAAAAGTCGGATATTTTGTATTAATATGTACAGAGATTCATAAAATTTTAGGGATAATATATTCTTACATTTTTGGTGACTAAATTATATATATATATATATATATATATATATATATATATATATATATATATATATATATATATATATATATATATATATATATATATATATATATATATATATATATATATATATATATATATATATATATCCGAAAAGATGCCTTATCGGACCTTGAAAATATTAGATAAAAATATTTGGGTGCTCAAAATGTTAGTTTAAAATTTTATCTCTTACAAATTTTATTCCGTTATTTTCCAACTTGGCGTAATAGAATGATCATATTAAAGATAAATGTTGCCAGTAATGATGATACGGATCTTTTAACAATGTCAGAAACTCACAATAGCTGTTAATTTTCATCGATAATAAGTTCTTATATTTCATGAGGTTTATCAGAGGTTTGAGTTTCAAATAATCAATTATTTGGTGTTTCGAAATGGTGCTTTTATTAATGATATGCAGAATAATTCCAATACATTAGTCTCTTGAGATGAAAATTGTTCATTTCTTATGCTTTCAAGTCAACAATTCACTAAATGCGAAGTAGAATATTATAGACGGATTTCTGCTTATAAGATAAGTAATCATCTTTCAAGCCTTCAAATATCAGAGTGGTAATGACAGTGAGTTTTGATCTGACGATCAAATATTTAGTCACTTTCCCTAAATTAAAGATTTATTTCTTGCAATTATCTTTGTAAACTATTTATTTAGCATGTTGTTATACTATTGAAAGATTTACGAATTAAAATATGATTTAGACTGACTGTTATATTATCAAATTTGCAATTTTAACGCATTTATTCTTTTTTAAAATAAATCTTTTTTTATAATAATGATGTAATTTTATTTAGTTGGCACAACTTATTTTTCACTGAATTTTTTTTAATAAAAAAATTATAATACTTATGCTTGTACTTAAAATAATATTAGATTTATTACGTCATTGAATAATGCGTATATTACATTACCATATTTTAAAAAAATTGAAAATAATTCATTCATTATATTTTATTTTATCGCTTGACCATATATTTGTTTACATCTGAATGTGTAATTAGGCCGGGTTTACACTCGACCAGTTATAAGACGGTCTAGTAGGCAGCGCATACCGGAGAAAGGGACCACAATTTCATAAGATAGATTCAGGCATTCCATACTTGGCTATAAATTGCTGTTTTGTATCTACCGAATTTTTCTTTTTTATTATGCATCGTATTAAAATGATGGATATTTACACAAATAAACATGGTAAAATAAAAAATAAAAAATCAACATACCTAAATTAGGAAAATCATAGAAAATAAATGGCAAATAAAATGAAAAAAAAAACACAATCTTGCATTAAAAAAGAACAAAAAAAAAAATGTTGGAATTAATCTATGATAAGTCATCAAATTTTCCACGCCAAAAAAAAACCCCGCCAAATTCTACAAACGCATATGCGCAGTAAGAAAAAATTACTTGCCATCGACCGAACAGCATTTTTTATTCTTTCTACGCATGCTTTACCTACTGGCCGAGTGTAAACCAGGCATTAGGCATTTATTCATTTCATTGAATGAGAATAGTTTAAGTGAATTCTAAAAAAAAAAAGTTAATTAATAATGTCTGCTTTAATTCCTTTTTCTGATATACTGGCTTGATGCAAATAAACAATAAGTTTTTGAATGTATTAGAATACAGAAATGGAATATAGACTTTGATTATATTTGATACCCTCTGCCAGAAAACAGGAAGAAATTTATACTCTATTTATACATATCTATTTATCTATCTATATAGATAAATAGATATGTATAAATAGAGATAGAGACATATAGCAAAACAAAACACTAAAAAAAGATTTTAATGACGTAAATTATAGCAACAAAGCAACGGCAATTAAAAATTTGTTTGAAAAATTAAGTAATTTCAAACAACTCTTACTGTAATCTCATTGCTACAGTGCAAAGAGAAAATAAATAAATTAAATTGCAAAATACACTTTGTGTTTATTCAGTCATAAATGAATATTTAAGGAACTATGAAATACTATTATTCTCTAATCGAAATGAGATATCATACCGTTATTTTCTTAAGCATTAAATTCCTAACAATTGCGATTATTATTTTTATATATTGAAATAAGCATTGCGCAAAACTTTTTGATACTCATCATGATTAATCTTCTCAGCATTTATTACAAAAGCAGCTGCAAACGCTTTAATTATCGCTTCAACACATAAAGATGTAAAATGCCTCAGAAAAGAGGAAAGATAATTAGTGAATTGGATGAGAATGGTGAAAAGTCGCGATGTTTGAAGTGCCAGTAATATCTTAACATCGTAATTTGGCATCAGAAATATTCTTGAACTGTTAAGAAATTCTACGAAATTATTAACTTAATTTTTATTTTGATTGAAAGCAAAAATAGGTCTCTAAAAGTTTCCCCCTGTGTTGAAATTCAGAAATTCATAGATTGATCAGAAAAAATTGGTAATTTCTTAAACGAAGTAAACACATATAACAGTTTAATTTTAAAAATCCTTACTTAATTCCTTTTTCTGATAACATAAAGCACAGGAATACTATGCAGTGCACGATACTATACAGTGTACGATACTATACAGTACACGATACTATACAGTACACGATACTATACAGTGCCCGATACTATACAGTGCCCGATACTATACAGTACACGATACTATAAAGTACACGAAGCAATTATTAGTTGAAAGCTTACACAGATTCTTAATGGTATAAATATATATTAAAAATAACGTTTTCCATGAATCAAGGAAAGAAAAAAGGGAGTTCAAGATGGAAATTACGAATAAATCTTGTAATTATTATATAGAATTATTATTTGCTCTTGATATGATTCAAAATAATCTAGTTTAATATCCCTAATTTTTCTTTCTTTTAAATGCTTTAAAACTTAATTTTTATGCCCGCTTCAAAAATCTTTTTTCGGTTTCTTAATTTATTGCTGATACATAGTAAAATAGTAAAATTATAGTAAAATTTCAGGATCAAAAATCATTAATTTTGAAACAAAAATTTCCGAAGATCTATAATGTGTATAAGCTTGTTGCATGTTAAACATTGAATTTTCAATCTTAGAAGAAGCTTTTCTATATTTTTGACACCTTAACATGCATGGAGAAAGTAAAATAATCTTATTTCTCGTCAAACCACAGTTTAATAAACAAGTTTTCACCTAATATTGAATTTTGCTCGGAAACACAATATCGATCTAACAAATCAAATGTTCATGATTTGGTTTTGTTTTTCAATAAACGTGAAGCTATCTATTTTTTGTCATCAATTGTTCCCTATTTTTCATCAGTTTATTCAACTTCTTGGAATATTCGAAATAATTGCAAATGCAGAATTATCAATTATTGTTTTATTTCAGACTCAGAAACTGTGTTTCCAATTTGATATTAGTTAATTTAACAGAAAAATAATTAAGAATGTTGACATAAATTTAAACTTAAAAATTCCAAGGCAAATGTCGTATTAAAAGATTTTACAAATTAACTATGTAAAGTTTTAATATACAATACACCTTCTCCTCCAGACAAAAGGCACACGGGTTAAACAATCGGCCGTCATGACATACTTCCACCTAGCACGACATACACTTGTCTGAGCCAGAGAGGCAACAAACTCAATTGTTCGAAGACCCTTCGTTTGAGATGAATATCATGTTGGTATGGAAGTTATAAGTACTCAATCTTCACACTTTGATAAATGGGACTTTTCTGACCACATCTTCACCGGCACATAATTTAATTTTTACATTGAGTTTGTTGTCAGAGAGGCAAAAAACTCAATTGTTCGAAGACCCTTCGTTTGATATGAATATCATGTTGGTATGGAAGTTATAAGTACTCAATCTTTACACTTTGATAAATGGGGCTTTTCTGACCACATTTTCACAGCACATAATTTAATTTTTACATTTAAGTATTTAAAATTAGTCGTCCTTTCTTTACAAATTTACTCATACATATACTTATACATCCTAAAAAACGAATGAAACCAGATTCACTCCCACTGGGGGAGGGGGGCACTTCATAAATGAAGATGAGAAGCTTCCGGTATGGTGATTGATTCTTGCCAGCCTGGTGGCTGCAGACAAAGTAGTAAATAGGGGGTCGCTGCCTGTCTGCCATCGATGGCGAGACGTACTTTCTAAGGGAAGGGTTGTATCGTGGTCGGTGATGACCCTTAAGACTGAACCACAGTTTCCGCCAGTATTGTTGTTGCAGCGGTCCGGTCATTGAGATTTCTGTGTGTGACTTTAAGCAGGTCGGAGTAGTTGATTATAGGTTTAACCCTTAACTGGGGACGTGCGGTCTGTGAGACCACTAGCAATGGATTTTTGGTCACCCCTATTTTATTTTATCTCGATTGAATGGATTGACACTGTAGCTTCCTGTTTTGCGACCTTCAATACACGTGCACTTTTTCAGCCGATTTCAGAGGATGCTTTTTTAAAATAATTCAGTTATTTCTTTGAGCGCGGTCTCTAAGACCGCACCTACCTCTTAGTGCCCCAGTGATAAACAAGGTTTAGCAGATGGCGCTAAAACTTGGGCCCCGAAATATCATCCAATTTACTGATCCTATGAAGCAGTTATATTATTATTATGAAACAGTGCTCCAGACACTTTTAAATGAAGCAGAAAGTGATTTGAGTGATAAGGATAAGGAGTGATTGTACAGTAGGGTTTTTCGATGAAAGTTCGCATTCCACTGATTCTGATATGTATGTTCAAACATAATTAATTTTTCTAGTGATAATGTACTTTGAAAAATTTATAAAATATATTAATATACCAAGATATATATATATATATATATATATATATATATATATATATATACAGAATTTATAGGTTGAATTTTATACTAGTTTATAGATTGATACCTGTACGTTTAGAATGCTCTAGAAAACCGTGAGATGAAAGTCACCCAAGCCTATAAGAAAGGGGCCAATTTTACCCATTGTCATCTTTTTTATTTTTCATATAATTGCTGAATTTTACGTTATATTGTCTTTTATATACCTTCATATACTGTAAAAATAAATATGATTTAAAAAGTAAAAAGTAATATGTTTTTTCAAGAATATTATTTATTGTATCATGTAATTGGAGAAGAAAATGTATGTTCTAACGCATTTACTTTTTCAGTGATAATATATTTTGAAAAATTTCTAAAACATATCTATATATCAAGAAAAATATCTTCAAAATATATTGGAAGTTTTTCATACTAATACATTTATTAAAAAATTTTATTTGAGTATATATGAAATGCGGTCTCGTAGACCGCACCTCCCCAGTTACGCCCTAAAATTTCACCTACCCAGGTAAGGTTTAACCAGACTCAAAAATTAATTGGGGGCAGTTCTTCTAATTAAAAGTTCGTTGTTTTTAAATGTTATTAACAATATTCTTTCCACGTATGTTTATTTTCATATTCTAAGCTCTTGGGCCAATTATCTTTTGCAATTCGTCCTTTTTCATTTCCTAAATATTTTTTATTGCCTCCAGAATTTTGCCTCATAATTTTGTCTTCTTTGTTAAAGAAATATGTCTGATGACATGCAATGAACCATGACCCGTGGTTTCTTGATTTATATACAAGTTGTTAACGAATTCGACCGAAAAATTCAGAGACATAATAGTAGATATTGAGATAATGAAAAATTATCACAGAACATAGGGGCGCAAACCGCATTTAGTCGGTTAAAATCGACAAAGTTAAGTTGCCAACCAAATGCGAATTACCTAGCAAGCCTAATGTATTTTTTCTTGTAGGTGTCGGAACTTCAAACAGTCCGTATAAAAAATTCTTGTCATCTCCTTTCTGATTTTGAATTGTGCACCATTGTCTATATTTCAATCTTGCTTCATATTAAATAAATATTTTTTGTACATGATTGACTCATTTGTCACACATTACATAATTATCTTTGCGATTTTCTTTCATTAAACAAAATGTGTGACATTAACTAGAAAGGTATATGAGTATTATAAAGTATATTTTTAAACACAAAAAAGTATATTGTAAAACAATTACAATTTAAATTAAATTTTTAAAAGAAATATTAAATACATAAAAAAATATTTTTGTTCCAAAATTTGCGGAAAACAAACTTTGAAACTTTAAAAAAATTTGGACTTCAATAATATAGTTTTTTGCAAATGATTAAATGATATTGTAAATGTTGGAAATTTGAAGCAAAAGGGTTGAAATCAGTCTTATATACAAACGCACTGTACAAATTCATTGTACATTGCACTGTAGAATTTCGTGTTTGTAGGAATAGTCATATATTTATGGAGAATTTTATCATTTTTGTTATAAAAATTCCTGTTTGTAAAAATAAAATTGGTAATTATTCTTTTATTTCTAACCTTTGTGTATAAGGAACATTAAATTTATTTCTCAATTCCTCTCAAATCAGATTTAAATACCGTAGAAAAAATTCTGAAGATAATAAATGAAATAAAATTGCTTATAAAAAAAGCTTATAATTGCTTTTTTCTTAGGAAAGAACATATGCAAAGCTCTTAAAAACAAGAATACTGAGATCGTTTGTTTTTAAGAGCAGACAATTAATGAAAGATATCTCCCTTTATCAATTAAAACACCTTTAGCTAGGGCATTGTGTTAATTATGAAGCTGTCATCAAGCGCTGTAGTTGTATAAATCTGTCATTGACAGGACACCTTTTAAGCAAATTTTCTGCTGTCTTGGTAAAGATTAACAGCCCATGAACAAATACGAACGCCCACACAAGCATGTATTGTTTGTAAAGGTGTTCGAATAATGATCTTCAGAATATTTGTTTGCTTCTAACGTTATTTTTTATTTTCTAGAACTTTTATTGTCTTCCGTGAAATTTCTTCAACCTCGGTTAAGGTTGTCTTCCATTTAAAAAATCGTTAACTTTACAAAACTTAATTTAAATAAGCCGTTAATTTAAATATATTAGATTAAGAGTTTAAAATAGCATATAGGAACAATGGTTTATATGGTAAATTTTAAAATATAGAGGCAATAGAGATTCAAATGAACTGCATCTGAATGTCATACATTCTACATTTCAATGAAATTGAACCATTTTCGTAGAATTTCTCTACTAGAATTTCATTCATCATATATCGATATATGAAGTTTTTACTGTTAAATACCTTACTATCATATACTGTGTTTTTACTGAAAAATTCGACTGCTAAATGTTTGGAAAAAATTCAAAGATAAAATGCTTTATTTTACATGAAAACGAGAAAAAGCAAGTAACAAAACACAGATGCAAAAAAACAACAATATTAGAATTCAACAATTCATGCAGTAAAACCACATAACACAAATCGCTCACAGAGAACTCACTGAAAATCAGCTCTACAAACTTCGTTCAGCTACCTTTGAGTCATCTCTGCGACTTCGCATTTGTAAATCCCACGACAGAGCATCGAATGTTCTAAAATGCTGTAATACAAGTCCAAAGGAAATATTGACAAGATTCTTGAATATTCGAGAGCATTCATTATTACCGCCAAATAGTTGCCAAGTTTGTCACCAAGGCCAGATGTCATTGAGAGACAGGATACGTTAAAGCTATTTCTGAAATACTATTCTGTACTTTGATACTTACTGCGCATGGGCCGGCGTCCTGGCATAGGGGTAGCGCGTCTTCCCCGTGATCTGGGCGTCCCGGGTTTGGGCATGGTTGTTCTTCTGTTGTTCTATCTGTGAGATGTGTGAATGTGCCCTCCTGTAAAAAGGGGTTGTGCAAGCGAATGAATGATGCGTGAGTGGCAAAGTCGTACTCTTGGCTCTAGTTGGCGCTGCTATAAAAAATAAGAGACGTCCCCCTCAGGATTAAATCGCTGTCTTCGTAACAGCGGGCTTGTCAGTGGCAAGTGCCATAAGAAACAAACAACAAACAAACTGCGCATGGAGAGCAATATTATAAATCCATGATAGGGTTAACCAACAGGGAGTAATGATATACGCCATACTACCAACTTGAAATATCACTGACGATTTTAATAAATACACAGTTTCATTCAAGATCTCTCTCCTGTGTAAAAGGATTCAAGATACTTTATTCAAAACAATCTCATTGTCGAAATTTTTAGTTTTAAAAGATTAACAGTTAACTTCTGAAATAAGAACCAGATCAAATACAGTAGCCATAATTTGAATAACTATCATGTTACCACGAATGGCTTAATGAGTCCATAATAGGGATTATATCGGCCTATTATTATCGTGATCATTTACGATTTCATCTCTCAACGCGCGCGAAGTATTCCCAACTATAAAAGCGCTTTTCATGCACTTATCATTTAATACGCTCTAGTTTAAGCAGAAACGACATAAAATTATCCCTTTTGGACTGATCAAATGATTAATAATGACATTTGAGGTCTTATCATCAAATATACTTAACCAATTATAAGCTTAAAAGCCACGCATACTTATAAATGTGTAATTCATTTCCTATCTAAATGAATACATATTAGAAATGTTTTAATTTAATCGAAATTCAGTGAATTTGACTTGGTCTAAATCTAAACTTTTGAAAAATTATTACTTAAATCTACTTACTTAAGTAAATTTAAGTAATAATTTCTACTTGATATTCTACTATTACTTTACATGATATTTATTTGTGTAAGCTTTAATTTATAATGTTTAAGATATTACATCTTAATTTCCCTATAATTAATAATTGAAGCTTAACTGGTTATTTGAGTTTGCTTCTCAAGATAATGACTTGTAAAACTTACATTTGTGAAGAATAACTTGTGATATTTTTTTTTTTTTTTATTTATTTATTTATTTAGTGATCTGAAGGAATCGAGAATTTTTACATTTCTCTCCAAGTACTCACCATGATTAGAATACAGTTTGAAATTAAATCGTTGTTTTTCGATCTACATCTACTTATTGATTTTATGATATACTAGCCGCCTTTGGTGACCAGCCGGTTCGCCAATCTTAATGTTAGTTAAAATGTTAATAATTAAATATTTTATGCAATTACTACTTTAATAGCTTCTTCATCAAAATATTTTAAAACTTCAAATATTGATAGTCATATAATTAATTCACTCATAATATTATAAAGGCCTTCAGTCATAACGTAATATGTATCTCTCCAATTTTCTGTTAGCTCCCGTAGAATTTATACTTTAAATTAAAGTGGAAAGGATTAATCTGCAATTAATATAATAATATTTTTTACTGAAACAAAGTATTTTTTTGTAATATGATTATTGAAAACAGTCACCGAGCGTTTAAACTTCATGGGCACTAAAGAATATCTTTCTTAATTTATGTAATATTTCAAGAATTTGTCATTTGCTTGTGTTTCTCAGATTCATCATGATCAGATCGATTAATTAACAATGTTTAATTTTAAATGCATCAAACACTAAGAAAATAAAACGAATCGTTTAAAAAAATCGGTCGAAAACAGATTAAAAAACATACTTAAAAACGATATATTTTAAACTATAATCATATATAAAAAATATATAACTAACATAAATACAATTTAATTACAAAAGCATACAACTAACCAAAAATAATTTAAATCAAGAATCATCCGTTGATAATAATTGTCAACAATCAGAACACGATGCGCATGCCTGAATTTTCAACGCCAGTTACGGTAACGCAAATGCGTGAATTTTCTACTCCAGTTGGGGTAACGCTATGCGGATTAGAAATTTTTAATTTCCTTTATTTTGTGTTATTTTAATTCAAAAGTACTTCAGAATGAGTCTGAAAGATCGACTCATTAACAATGTTTAATTTTAAATGCATCAAACATTAAGAAAATAAACAGAGTCGTTTGAAATAATCGGCCGAAAAATGTTAAGCCTAGCCTTATTACTGTTGGGAAAAAAAACCCTGAAGCCTTACTCATTTGGCGGTGGGGAAAATGGAAGATTTTTTTGGCGGGAAAGTTAGTTTTTAATTAATAATTAAAATTTTAATTAAAAATTCAAAAAAAGGGACCCTTGGTGCACATTCCCGACTTCTAAGGTATACGTGTACCAAATTTGGTAGCTGTAGATCACACGGTCTGGTCTGTGGAGAGCCAACACACACACACACACACATTGAGCTTTATATAAGTATAGATTTAAGAATGAACAATTAAACGGAATTTCTATTAATATCTTTAAAGTATTGTATAACCGAACAAAAGTATGTGAAAAAGTAATCTCTCCAAAACTTTCACCAATCAATTATCCTCTTTTCTGCGCATAAAATTCTGAACCCTTGTTAAGCCTGCAAATAATTTGTATAGCGATTGTCAAGAAACAGTCACAATATACCTTACAATAGTCACGAAATGCAATGGTCACAATATACTTTACAATAGTCACGAAATACAGATCTTTAGCATGAATTTAGAACTTTTACTCAATCTATGGAATTTCATTGACTTAAATAATTTCTTTAATTAGTCACCACATTTACATACAGGTGAAAGTACAGGCCGAAAGATGATTAGCCTTTAACCGATTTGATTCAAATTTCATATTTTAGTTATTTAACCTATGTATCTACCTAGCTGGTTGGATTTTGTGGATTTTGTTATCGAGTTTATCTATTCTCTAACAACCAGCCAGTCTTAATATAAATGTGCTTCCTTCTAAATTTTGCAGAAATCTACAAATAACGTTGTAACTCTATATACCAAATTTCATTAGTCTTAATCCCAGCATCTTTAAGTTACCGATTTCGCAGACAGACATAATTCTAAAACCTTGTTTTTCAAACTCAGGGAAGTTTGAAACGTGAACCCCCCCCCCCCTTTTTTTTTAATAATTGCAGTGCTTTCACTTTGTATACTCCGTATACGATAAGGTAGGAAAGAACACTTCTGAATATTGTCTGTTTCATTTATTCTATCTACTGGAGTTAAAAAAAGCTGTAAAAATCAAGTAAGCATTCGTTTTGAAGAGATGATAATATGACTGATAAATATATAAATGATGCAATAAAACTATAATGGCAAACAAACATGGCATTTTATTGAAAGCTTTTAGAACCAAAGCATTTAGAAGAAGAAATTAATAAAGAGAATTAAAATGTTTTATAAATTGTCTTTTTCATTTAAAAAATTTCAGTTTTTTTTTCTAGAGATATAAATAATTTACTCAAAATGCACTAAATATGCACTTAATAAATATGCACTTTTTTTTATTCTCATTTTGAAGAAATATCGCCAATGTTTCTATTCTATTTATTTACTTTCGGAAATATATTCAGCTTCATTAACATCAAGAAACGCCATCAATTTATTAGAAATATTTTATCCATAATAAATTGGTGACTAACGCTCTGCACACTCGAATGTACCAAAGGATATTAATTGATATAGATATCAAAAAAGTAGAATTTATTTTCCGCATTTGAGAAAATATAAATCATTTACATCTCTGAAAATGGCTTTCATTTCAAAGATAGATTATCAGTAAGGAGCATTTAATTTGCTTCGAGTGATAAGGCGTGTGTTATCAGTAAGATATTAGAAGAAGAAAAAAACGTTCTTGCTTACTGAATGGGAATTCAGCAGCTGAGTTCTATGATATGAATATATAACTACGCCAGTATGATTTCTTATGTTGACAGTCTTCATGTCTTCCAGTGGAAGATGTTTTTAAATCTTCACAATCAGCTTTTAAAAGAATTTAGCATAATCATCAAAATAAAACTTTACAAACTGGAATATTTTATCTTTTACAACTTTCTGACAGAAATTTAAATGATCATTTAGATGTTTATTGAGTCTATTATTTTAAAAATTTTACAATCAACATTTCAGATATTTTATAACATTGGATATATTAAACATTTAGGAATCAAATTCTTTCATTGATGTAATCAACTCTGCCGTTTAAAGGCATTCTGATAACCTGGGGAAAATATTGTAATGCTTTAGATTTGATACAGTATTTTTTCTACATCTCAGACAGTATAAATACAGAAATATAATCTTTAGTGACCTACTAGAGAATATTCTGATAGCCCTTGTTTTGATTTCTTGTGGTTTATATTAAAGATGATCAGATGTTTTCAATATAAGTAGTAGAAAAAAGTATTCTTTCAAGATAGTTGAAACTAAACTTGTAGAAAGAGCGCTGCATGTGCTTGGGTGCGAGCGAGGATCCATGCGCATTTCCTTCTAAGATTCTTTAGAAAACAATTTTGGTATTTTTGAATGATCTGGTTTAAGAAATTGCAAATATTTAACTCCTCAACCGGTGGGAACGTCGAAATTCCTCTCGGCGAAACTCTTATATAACGGTTCGAACGTAGAAACCCGTTCATCATTTATTATCCTAAAACCGGCTGACACATCGAAAATCGCTTTCTGAAAATTATCCTAATAACGATTCAGACGTAGAAAATTGTAAATGCTTTCCCTTTTTACGATAAAAGCCATTTTACAAAGATTCAGATACTGAATATTAGACAATTAATGGTTAAAAACAAGACAAAGGAATTACAGACCGGATCAAGTATATAATTTTTAAATTTAATTTCATGATCGCTATTAATTGTTTTCAGAAAATAATTAATAAACATCAGAGCTCTTTCATTGGAAATTTATATTCAATTTAGAATCGATGAATACTTATGTTTCATTTATATTATAAATCATTTATGAGACCTAACGAATCATTTTTTTTTTGTTTTGCGTTTGTAACCGCTTCTAAAATTGTGGCATGAGAGGATGGATAACGAAAATGCTACAAAAATTCAAAAAAGACGAATAGAAAAGAAAAATTAGAAAAAAGAATAAATTTTCGCATATATATATATATATATATATATATGCACGCAAAATTTAGTAACTTTTGAATTGAAAACGTTTTTTAAATAAGTTTTCGTTAGTATGATTATAAGTAGATATTAACTTGCTAATAACTAAAGTTGTGAAAATAAAAAATAAAAACCGTGAGGCATAGAAATCAATACAAGAAGGATATTAAGCTACAAATAATGTCATTAGAAAAATATAATTACTATAAAAGATCTTATTCGGTTATCATCGTTCCATACATTTACTATTTTTGTTTTAACTTACAGATATTTTGATCAAAAACAATATGACTCTTCTTTGCATACTAAACTGAAGAATGTTCCTTTAATTTTTTTAAAATTGTTAATTTTATCATCAATTATTTACCAGTTTATACTTGGAAAAACTGAAATATCAACAATAAAAGGAAAAAGTGTGATGTATATGTCTATAAATTGATTTTTCTGAAAAATTTATTTTAACGTTGGTATGTCCCAAAAACACTTTATCAGGAACAGCCAATTTAAAAATAATCATAATTTCATAAAAAAAATGGAAGCTTATATCTCCAAGCACTACTTTATTAAATTTCTAAGATAATATACATCTTTCACAAATGAATAACTGACTGCCTGGTGTACCGTCATCGATTTGGAGTCTACTGCATTATTTATTATTAGCAAAATTAATTTATCAAATCGAAACATAACTTCTTAGCTAACATAAAATTGTATGGACTGATTTCGAATTTAATACATCAAATGGTATTATTCTAAACATTACATACATATGTTTCCTGCGCAATAAAAACTCGAATTTCATTTTTTATATAATGCTGAAGACAATCAACAAAATTGATTTCTTTATAAACTTAATATAGATAATCTCCTGAAAGCCTTTCATAAATTATTGTTCCCTGTAAAAAATATTAACCTGTCAGTCGCGTTCTTTTATGGTACACCACGAAAGCCTTACACTCGTAAATTGTTAATATATCTGATCATCAGCTATTCTTTCTTAAGAATGAGCCGTCGTATAAAAAAAAGACTTTCATTTTTTATTTTTTTTTGTCTTTTCTATCATATTTTACTTAACTCTTATAGCAATTTTTAGAATTACAAAAGTGCATTAGATTCAATTACTACATTGTATTTGTGTCTACTGTTATTATAAAGACCGATCTTTCCATATTTCTTTTTGTAACCACATAACACTCTTTCATAAACGAATTATAATTCAAAATCTCATAAATAATTATGCTTAATTGTATTTTATGATTTTTTTAAAAAATTTATCTGCCTTAAGACTGTTTATAAAGCATATTCCTACAAATATATACGTTACGGTTAAACTCATGGTTAATAATAAGCTAAGCATATTACTACTCATCTTGATTATAAGTATTGATAACCGTCGATTATTAATAGTATCCGATTAATCGCATACAATAATATATACATCAATATTACAAAGAAGATAATACTGCCAATTTTTTTTGAAGGATTTTATTGGATTTCATTTTTTTTATGTTTGTAAAGATAGAATGTTTTAATCAGATTTTTGCTTTATTTATATATATATATATATTATTTCTTGGGATTTCTATTATTCTGATTACTTATGTGTTTTCAATATTAAAATAATATTTTGAGAATTTAATAACCTCTGTACGAGCTAATTCCCATTGCAATTTAGGAGAATCGGTATATGAAATGCGCAATGTGACTTTATCTATCTTTTGCTTAAATATTTTTTTCTACTTAGTTATATATAATAGCTATATTTTTGTATATAAGATTTCAAATTTTATTTACTACTCTTTTGTTTATATTACTCTATTCAAGAATTATCGCAGAAATTTCTTTTAGAAAAGAAAATGAAATTTAGAATTAGAAAAGGAACACATTTTAAAATAAAATTCACAAAATTAGAAAAAGAAGAAATATTTCATTAGAATAAATTTTAAAATAAACTTCGCAAACTTAGAAAAGAAAGACATATTTCATTAGAATAAATTTTAAAATAAAATTTGCAAAATTAGGAAAGGAAAAAATACTTCATTAAAATAAATTTTAAAATAAAATTCGCAAAATTAGAAAAAAAATTTAATAAGAATAAATTTTAAAATAAAATTTGCAACAAGAGTTAAGTTATATTCTTCAAAAAATAAATTAATTAATTAATTAAATTAAATATTTTTTTAAAAATTTACATTAACGTGTGACATTTTTTTTTAAAAAAAATGTGTGCATGATGTAAATTATGGGTTTGATATATATAAATTTTAAAAAGGTTTTGAAGTCTTGATATTCTTCTGAATATTCTTTGAAAACAGATTTTGTAAACGTATATTGACTTTATCAGATAATAATTTTAATTAAAATCAGGCATACATAACTCAGAGAATGCTCTCTTTAAGGTAGGTAACGTGAAGTACTTAAGTTGAAATTGGGGCTTAGATTATAAACTTTGCTGTCAGTAAGAATTCATTGACGAACTCACTACATCATTTATTCTAACTTATGAGTAATAATTGAATATATCAGATGGTTATGTTCAATAAAAATTATGATAAAGAATTTTGATGCAATGCATTAATGATAAAAATATAGGAAAAATTAGAAAATATGTAGATGGTTATTAAAAAAAGAGAGTAAATGTTGAAACATTTTTTAATGAACATATGAGGTTGAAACAAAAATCCTAAACGCACGAGGAGCTGCAAATGATACGATGAGGGTACTAAGTAGAAACAAACGGAAAAAAATAATAAAATTTTCATTATTTTTTTTTTTTGAAAAATAGTAGGATTGTGTTTAAAGCATAATTTTTAATAGCATATAATATTTTTACTAACGTTACAATTTTTAGGATTTTCTCTTCCATTTTCATCGTTTTAATTTAAAAAAAACATTCTACATTTTAGAGCTTATGGACTTCTTAAAAATCATAAACATATGTTTCATTCATTTACTACATATGCCTTCAGAATTGAAAGGCATGTATAATAAATGTTTTGCTTAATCTAGATACCTTTAATACATGAGTTTTATTTTATGTGTAGAAAAATATAATAAATTCATAAATCAACTGGTATATAGCAATATTTCATCAACTTAATGGTAAAATAGAGACTACTGATAAATTAAACAAAGTAAAATATCTATACATCTGCTTAGATATTAATTATTGAAAGTTATTCTGTTTGGGATTTCGTTATAAACCGTTAATCAATGCATATAGGTATGTCAAAACTTGGATATCCCAAACTAAAGTACTAAATATTTTGCGGCTTTTAGTACTGCAATGCAATATTCCATCCCCTTGAATAATTGGTAACATGCCATACCCTGGTTAGACGAATAATATAAAGATTTATGACTGAGTTTCAGTAATTTAAAGCATGTGAGATTCTTGGAAAGTTGTCGCATTGTTTAGAACAAACCGAAGAGCGTTCAGACAGTTCAAGCGAAATTACTTTCTAAATAAGACCTCCTGCTGAGATTCTGCTGAGTGCATTGCTTCGACGTTAATATATCGCCCAAGTTGTTAAATCTTGAGCCTCGCGGCGTATTGAAGATATTTTCGACTTCTCACTAGATTATTTAATGCAGTAGGAATGAAGTTGTAACCTTTGAGCGCCAAAGGTATTAGGAAAATAACTGTTGATTTTTAAAAGCAGCGCGAAGTTTCCAATTTTATTAAACCTGTTAATTAAGGAGGAAAAGGTTTACACCTTTGATTTCTACATGGATATGGAAACTTTGGGAAATCTTTACATAAGTTTCAAATATGAATATTTATATCATTATATAGATAATAATATGCATATGTCTATAATCATTATTCATTTCATTCAAATAACTGAAGATGAAATGCAATGTAAAATGAAAACGCTAACTTAATAATAGGAATATTAATGGTATCTAGCATTCTACATTTATTCGAACATTTATATAAAGTAATTACATTATGTGAAAATAATAGAAATATTACTTTAAGATATTTATATAAAGCCTGAGTGATGAATATGTAATCAATACCCTGACTTTTAGTTAAAGAATCTATTGTAAAATTTGTGCATAAATATACTGAAACAATATTTGTATTGGCTTATCCCTAATCTATCTTTCGTATGTGTTTTTCTGCTTTTGCAAAATCTTTCAAAAGTGAAAAGGTATGGTTCAGTTTAGTTATATTAACGGCTATTTTAGGACGAGCATCATAATTTTGAACCGCGGTCAGATGACGAGGAGGACATTTGAGCTGGCAACCCCTCTCCAAATTTCCGCCCCACACCAGAGGGGTGAACATTTGACAGCAACAGACCCGATTACATGACGGTTTTTCGGTGGAATTAAGTCTCGAACCTAAACTAAAACTCTCCGGTTCCGAAGCAGAGATCTTACCACCTGGTGACCGTGGCCTATCCAAAAGTATGAAATTAGACAAAATAAAAATTAGATAAAATTTATCTCAAAAAGAACAGCAAAGAAAAGGTAGATGGCATTGGCTTTTTTTTATTATTTATTTATTCACATATAGCATCTTTCTATTCTAAGTTAAAAAATAAATTATTTCTATTCACTAAGTTCTTCATAAAGAATCCGAAATACCATCTAATGTTTAAAAAAATTATGATTAATATTATTATTGTTATTATTATTATTTAGTTTTAATCTCGTTTTTCTTTCGATTTCATAAAATCATAAGACAATGTATACGAAAACACTTTTCATTACCTTATTTAAATAACCGTTCCTATAATATTTTAATCCATCTCATACTAAAGAATAGGCAAGTCTCTTGTATACTCCCTTAGATTAGGAGTTGTTTTCTATTATCATAAAAAAAGCAATAATAAATGAAACAATATGAGTGCAATCAATCAAAGTTTTTTTCCTTGTTCCTCTTGTGTGTATCCATCATTTTCGGAGTTGAGAAGTGTTAATGATCAAGTTCGTCTACTAACCAGCATTTGAATTGTGCCAGGAATTGTTGATAAATTGTTATACATAAGCCATTTTACTCAATTCATGATCAAGTTTTGAAAAAGAAAAATGGTAAAGATCGATAAGACATTTTGTTTTAGACACTTCAGTTGAGGAAAAACAGCATTTAGTTTAAGAGTCACGAAAGAAGTTGGACAAGAAAATATGAATTTCTTGCACGAAAGCAGTAAGAGCTAATAGCATGAGTTTGCTTACAAACTGTAAACATATTGTTTCCTTTTATTCCGAGAACTTATTTTTTTATTTATCCAGCAAATGATTTTAAGGAAAATATTAGTACGTTAATTTAGAAATTTTCTGATAGAGTTTCAAAAGAGTTTTTGGGTTAATTTAACTTTTTATAAACCAATGAAACTCTTTCTCATTTTGAAAGTTAAAATTCTTCATCGAAACTATTTCAACGAATACTTTAAATACTTATATAGAAAGCATTTGATTCATGTTTAAACGAAACATTGAAATGTCTGAATTGAAATCTCTTAATTGAACACCTAAAGCAAAACAAAACCAAACAAAATTAAATGGAATCTCTAAATCGGAATTATATGTGTATGCTTCCATGTGCAAAAAATGATCATTCAAAAATTCGACCAGATAGAAGAATGGAATCATTGCTGTAAAATTCTAAATCTGAATAGACGAATTTTAGATGAATTCCAGAAAAGTCATCTGTATTCGTCTGTCCATCCGAGCGCATATTCAGATGGTTTGATATTCACATAAACTTCAATGAAAAAAAAAGATATTTTATTTTTAAATAAAGCTAGAATTAAAAGCTCTTTATAAAATGTTTTTTTTAAATATTTATAAATAACGTCAATTTTACCTATATATATGCTTATTTATTTTTATTTTATATTTCAAGATTTTTTTTTATGTTTTTCTTCAACTATCGAAATATTTACAAAGGAAAATAAGGAATGTAATAAAAAGTAATCAGGAAAATTAATTTTTAACTCAAATTCTTAGCTAAAATTAATGAATCATGAGCATTTTATTTATTGAAATATATTTATTTAAAATAATTTTCAACGAATTAAAAATCTGATGATAATATTTTAATTAATTAATTAACTAAACTGCAAAACATTAATTTAAAAACTTATCATTTCAGTTATATGAAAGTTAGCACTGTAAAAGCTATCATAGTATAACACTCCAAAGTAAATGACTCTAATATGCAGAGTGATAATGTATGAAATGCATGATACATACTAATGTATTTGATATTTTATTGGGTTTCTTTATTGGATTTCCAAGAAAGAACTAATTCTATATTGGATCAAAACGTCTTCAGATTTTAATTCTAAGGTTAAACAAGTTTACGTCGATCTTAAACTCGGCCTCTCTAGGCCATCAACACACATATAAAGAAGAATGAATTTTATTATGTAACATGAATTTGAACTTCAGGCGACTTTATTTAAAAACTATTTTTCCAGTCCTCTTAGCTAAACATTCCACATTATTGTTACATAAATGATATAAAGTCGGATGTGAACTGCATTAAATTTTCTTAATAAAAGAATATAGATTTCATTAAACTTTACTGCGACTTTAGTTCTGAAACAAACTTCTAATTAAAATAATTAGAATAACTTCTAATAAATTAATTAGAATCGCCATTCTAATTAATGTCTTTGTAGAAAGGAATTAAACTTAAAGGAATTTTAAATTATGAGTAAAAGCACTTTTCGAACTTGTAACTTCAAAAATTAAATAAAAAGCTTACTAGATTATTATTTATTTACTTGGATCCATGATTTGATTTTAAATTGTTTGATTGTTGGAAATCAAACACCAAAATATACATAATTTAGTTTGGGCATTAGACCCTTTGAACTAGCATTGTTGTGCAATGAACTGGAGATACTTCAATTTTGTACAAAATGGTGATGACAAAACTTAGTTGCCTTAGGAGTCCTTTAAATTGTAGCTGTGATCTAACTGTTGAATGCAAGGTCTTGAAGACATGGTCAGAAGGTTGACTGTTCGAAACCCGATTTGACTGAAAATATTTAGCATATACTAAATCAAAACGCAGTGACCCAAATAATTCTCTTCTGCTGCAACTATAAACTTAAAAGTGACCACTGTTATACGAATGTTGCTCAATATTAAGCATATTTCCTCGAAATAACAGGTGTTCTTCTTCGAAACCGAAGTTAATGTAATTAATATAATCTCCTTTTAGTCAATTCCTAATATTGACTGCTGATGTGGTGTGGAAGTTTGGAGAAATCAGATGGTGATGCAATCTTCCGCCTGCGGTTAGATGTTTCGAGATTTGTCTCAAAATACACCTAGTGTTTGCTTCAAAAAAGGACGTTAATATATAAGGGGCAGTCAATTGAAAACAGATTAAATTGAGACAGACTAAATAGCAACCATGGCGCGGAAATTGGTACCGCATGTAGGTGTGTTTATAGTAGTGTCCTCTATCGAGAATCAGGAAGGAACAAAAGAGGAAAAGAGAGATATAGTGTGTTTTTTGACTGCAGAAGGAGTGTCGGGAAGTGAAATTCATGCCTGAATGTCTGCCGTATATGGTAAAAAAATATGTCACGTATGCGTGTGTTTGAGTGGAACAAACGATTTCGAGAAAGTCAGGTGTCATTGAAAGACAGCAGTCGACCAGGAGAAGCTCATCTGGTCACTGCCCCTTCAATTATTGCTACGGTGGATGCTGCCATCAGCAATGACTGCCGGCGGACGGTGGAAGACATTCGGATCATGATGGGTATTAGTCACGGTACCGCTCATGCCATCTTGACAGAGCATCTGAAGTACCGGAAATTCTGTCAATAATGGGTTTCCCACAGCCTGACGGAGGAGCAGAAGTTGAACAGAATGTCGACATCACTGCAGCACCTGGAACGTATCACGTTCAAGAATTTCCTTTCCTTTCTCGAATTATCACAGGAAATGAAACATGGTGTCATCAGTTTGAGCCGGAGAGCAGGCGTCAGAGCCAACAATGGAAGCATATGGATTCACCCCCACCGAAAAAATCCAAAGCCGTGCACGCCAGCTCCTGGATAGTCATGATGACCTTTCTCTTTGACTGCGAGGGGCCTCTGCTCATTGAATTTCAAGAAAACGGTGCTACAATTAACGCACAGTGGTATGTGGAAACTTTGCACAAATTGAAGCGCGCCATCAAATCCAAACGCCCAGGAATGTTGACGGAGGTCATCTTTCTTTTGCACGATAACGCTCGCCCACATATTGGTCATGATGTTGTGACTACGCTGCAGAAGTTTCACTGGGATGTCTTTAAACATCCACTATACAGTCCAGATCTATCCCCATGTGATTACCATATTTTTGGAGCCCTACAGAAAGACTTACGTGATCGTCGATTCGCTTCGAACGCAGAGGTGCAAGCCTGGGTACAATTATGGTTCTGCAGGCAACCTCAAATATTTCCCATTGTATCCTAGTGGGATTAATGTATTAACAGCTATGGTGATTACTTTTGAAATAAAAAATAGTTTACTTACTTTTTTCCATCAGTCTCGTTTTTATTTGACTGCCCCTTATACATGTACTAAAGCAAACTTCTAAATGTTATTAAAGTTACAGAAACCACGAAATATTCATTCATATTTTAGTCATAATTGCTCTTTCTTTTGGAATAATGTTTTAGTATTTAGTAATAAATAAAGTATCGAATTTTAAAATTCTCAAAGTTTTATAGATCGCAGAAAACTTCTTGTTCTGTGGTTTCACTAAATCTATATCCAGGGTATGAAATCATGACATCTATCTTCCTGCAACCAGCAAATAACGATGCATAGTTACATATTTTCTAAATACTTAATAATAATGAATACTAAATTAAAAATTAAAATGTCGAAATACTTAAGAAGTTGTTTTTTCTTTGCATATATTTTATGAAAAAAAATGCAGGTTTCTAGAAAACATTGAATTAAATAGCCTTATTTTTCAAAACGAACATTTATTCCAATGCCGCTTGTCAACTGATTTATTGCGTTTCACAATAACTTTTGTGTTCATCATTTATTTAAGTTGTGGAGGTTGGTTTGTTTTTCTACGTGTATGTAATAGATATTATGAACAATACCTTTTTTGAACTAAGGATGCCTGTTTATTATGAAATTATTCACTTTTTAAAACTTGTCAGCTGTATCTATATCGCTAAAGGTCATCTTTCAGTAGAAAGATTATTTTTCCTTTTTATTTCACCTTTCATAATCCCAAAATTTATGCACTTTATTATTACAGGATTTACATACATAAAGAGAAATTAAGCTTATGTAGTTTTAAAAGAAAGAGGGAAATAGATTTCACAACTTTCAATTCTTGTGCTTTGTTATAAAAACAAAATATAAAAAATGCTAACTGTTATTTTTTTTTTGTCCGGCCCCTATTTAAAGTTTAACTATTTTCTTTTTCACATAAAAAGAAAATAATATGGTTACAATTCAAACTACATGAATAATTATTGATCTAAATAAAAATGGTTGTAAGAGAAAAGAAACCTGTTTGTGATCCTCCACTGAGATTATTCGTTCTCATTTATTTACACAGAAAATTCGATTTAATATTTATTTACATAGATTGTACTCTTTATTTATTCTAAATAAAATCTCTCGATATGGGCCTTTTAACTACTTCTATATTAAAAAAACCAGATGAACATGAATACGAATACTTATAATGTCAAATGCACAAACATTGAATCAAATATTAATATATATATATATAATCGCATGGCTGGGCAAATTTTTGCATTTTTTTATCTGCATTATTTTCGAATATGAAAACCCAATTTAAGTTTTGTAATCTAGAAACTTATTTCAGTTGCTACACTACAAATAAGTTTAAATTGACTGATTTATCGGTGTTCGAATTAACCTAAGTATGAATAAATGGCAAAATAAATGAATTGAGATCTGTAGTGCTTATTATTTGCCGATTCATTATATTCTCCGTTCATCCACCAAATTGGAAGTTATTGCTAATGTTTTGTTCGAGTTATTTTTTTTATTTTATATTAGGAAATTCTATTATTATTGCATTAATATTTATTATTATTATATTTAATCACTATTTATTTCAATCCGAGTTCAGTGATTAGTTTTAATTTGAGTGTTTGTGAACATTATGGAATAGAGAAGATCCAATGTCAAGAAAATAAAACTTCCAGCATTCATTAGCATTTTAAAAGTAATGCAGTATTTTTTTTTAAATTCTCAACAGTCCTCCAATGTGCATATGTTAATTCAAAACTTTCGTCAGTAAATCGCTGACGATCTAATGTGAAACATTTTTAACCGGATAATGACCGTCCATACGGTCGTAACTTAATAATAATCGCCAAATTATTTTAAGTGAGCATATTATTGGGAAAGCATCAAATTCGTTTTCCAGTCCTCATCAAACATCGAACAAACTTGGAATGTTTCTCCATTTCACCCTCTTAATCGTAAATGTCTCATTTAATTCGGTAGTCAGATGGCGCATTTGTTATAATAATAAGACTCGAATCTTTTTCTGATTACAAAGCGCAGGCAGAAAATGATCACTGAAGACAATAAAACAATATTTTTATCTTTACCTAAACTTTTTTTTTAACTCATTAATGTTCTGACATCTTTATTTTCAAAAATATTTTGCATGTTGGTTGCAGATGGTATCTAATCAATTAATATTAAAAGAGTTTATTTAGTTCTATTTTTTATTTAACTTAAAATTTAAATATTCCTCAAACGGAATAATCTTAAAACGCTAAAAAAATCTATAAACTTTTAAAAATACATAAAATTGTAGAAATCCGTAAATTAAAAAAAATGTTCATAATCTTATATATATCAAATAGATGACACATTTAATCCATGAAAGGTAGCTTAAAAGCAAATTCTAATTTTTGAAATGGTTTGGATGAAGTCTTAAATTTCTCAATACATTGAATGGTTCCTGAAAACTATTCAGCTTACATCTGTTCGATGCAGGTTCAAGCATTATGAAGGCACACTACCCCTGATGTCAATAATAATTGGTCATAGAGTAATTGGAAAGCCCGCAAACATTTCTTAAGTACAATTGATAATTTTGTTTATCTGATTGCATACTAAATTGGATATCTGATATCTGCATAAAAGAAACTCAACTATTTTATCAATATGTATTAATGGATTTTTAATTAAAATAGGATCCAAAAAGAAAAGAAAAAATGTTGAATATGTTATGAAGATCCCTTATTATCACATAGCATATTAAAGTTATCATAATTGTTTCTACTCTAAATTAATATATCTTTAGGAATTTCAAATTCATTTAAAATTTAAGAGTGTAAACATAAACTTTAACAAACCTATATTAAATGAAATTTTCACGGAAATGCGTTCATATAAAAAATACAAGAAATGTGCATCAATTATTTTAGAACCCCATGCTTGATGACAATTACGAACAATTGAAGTGTTACAGTTGTACATACGATATAATAATAATTATCTGTCCTTTCAGGAATTTTCATAATGTGTTCATTTCTATATAAACTATTAACTGAATGAATAACTCAAATCTTTTAATATTTAACCCATTGAAGTTCCCTCTTCAAACAATTATACTATATAAATAACTTTCTCTTTCATGAAGTTATTAAGCAAATCAAGCATGGGATTAGAATACATTCCTTCAAAAAATTGGACACAAAATGTAATACAGATATAATTATCGCATCAAAACCACATTGTCAATATCATTTATCTAGCTTCTCATTTTTTTCATTTTCATCAGTTATATCACTAAGATAAAAAAAAATCAACAGGTTGAAGTAAAAAATGTTTAAATGCACATTGGTTGACATATATCCTTTAGATTAGCTGTTTCGTAAATTTAATAAAAAATCTAAAATACGATAGAAATAAATGGGCTCATAACAAATTGATTTGATAGGTTCTTGAGTACCATTTTCGTTATAACTCGAAAATTTCATTTTAACGCGAAACATAATAAATAAACAACTCCTTGAGATTTTGAGATGTTATAAACACATCAATGTGCCTGTAAAATGTATTTTATTCTTTATTCAAAGAAAATTGCACATTTCGCAAAATGCAAATAATTTATTAATAAAATAAAAATTGATTTAACTAGGAAGTGTACGACTTCTTGGCTATAAAGGCCTTCCTATAATATTATATTGCTAATTAAATATTTTACATGTCATTTCTCAGAGTAAATAGTGCCTGTGTTGTGCATGTGTTTGTCTATGCGAGCTCATTAATGTGCCGAGTTCATTAAGTAATTCTGCGAAGAGCATTTGCACCTTTCGTTTTACTTCAGAAACTTCTATTTAAACAGAAAATTTAAAATGCTTCTTGAATTATTTTTTAAAAATTCAAGGCATTTCCATTCCAAGATTTTTTTACTTAATTACTGATACTTTATTGAATTTGCAATCAAAATGCTCTAAGTTTTTTAGCAATGGCAAATATCGGTTGATTCATAGGAAAAAAGGAATAGAATTGAAAATAAGAAAAGTTTTGAGAAAAACCAGATCAATAGTAGAAAATGAAGAAAAATTCTTTTAATGAGTTCAGAATTGTTAATTTAGTCTCTAGAGGTATCAGCAGATACGTGTAAGGTTTTACTAAAACGTTTGTGTAATTTCGAATATTTCAGAAGATGAAATTCCTTAATTAATTTTTAAACAAACAAGTTTCATTGAAAATAAATATTTTTCAATGGTTAGAAAATAATTTAACATTTATTTAGAAATTACAAGCAGATATTTTCTTTAAACCTTTTATGCTTTTAACTCATTTTCTGAAATTTTAAATAAAAGATCGTTTTGAAGAATGGTAAGTATTAAAAAGTCTGACAAACGTATCAGATTTTGCGAGGAAATGTTTGATCACATGCTAAATATCTCAGTGTTCTGACTTCATTAAGTAGATGTTTATATTATGTAGATATTTATGTTGTGTAAATAAGAATGAATTTTAGAATCAAACATTTTGCTTACCTCATTCACTAGCTTAGAACTAAACTCCAGCATTTTAGATTACTCTCTGATATATCTAAGGGATCATGAGCATGAAGAAGAAAAAGATACGTTCTTTGACTTCGTTCTTAACCAGCAAATTGGTGAATTAAATGGTCTCTAACTGTAAACATGGATTGACTTCCTTTTTTTTTATACTGTCAGGACAAGCCTATTCTCTCACATAAGTGTTATGGACTTTTACTTCTCATAATACCTATATGCTGCAAGCTAATTTTGACCACTATAACATGCCACAGATAACTCTATCAATATTGAGAGGTACCAAACGCTCTTCCAACAAAATTTCGGAGAGGCGTTCGAGATGCCTGTCTACAAGTACGAAATTTTCTTACTCTTTCGTTAAGTGTGTTTAATTGAATATCCGTGGTATGTGCTTTATTCATTAGAAATGCTCATCTAGATAGACAAAATGTTTTCTAATATCTCTGAAAGTATGTCCTTGTATACATCTCATGAATATCCATTACTTATGCGAGTAAATCTTTTTTGTTCATCAGTCTATTAAAAATACAGACTGTCACATTTGTCTTTTCGGGAGTATGAAATTTTCCTTATATTTGAAAGAGGAACTCTGTATTCCAACATTCTGAGGTACCTGAATTCAAAAGATCTTAGGAATGAGAGGTTAAGACGTTATATGTATTCTTGACTAAAACATTTGATGTTATAAATTGTTTTTAAAAATCACAATTTCAAATACATCAAATATTTAGAAAACTGTTAATATTGGCAAAAAAAAAACAACAATTCAATTGTATTTACATTGCATTTGCTTATTAAATTGGATATATCTTTCACATTATTTCAGACAATTAATAATAAATCATATAATATCAAAAATAAATTAAATGTTTAACCAAAAAGCTGTTGCCTGAAATATTTTTGAGATTTTCTTATCGATAAGTAGCTTTTGAAATTTTTAATACTTAGAACAAATGTTATTGCAAATGCTGTCATTAAATATTTTGATCAATGTTAAATTTTCGGTTTTTCATATTCTATAAATAATCTCATTACGTGTTTACTCAGTAAAAGTTATAACTTTAAACGGATATTGTCCAATTCCTCAAAATATAAAAAAATTATTATACGATAAAAATGTAATAATAATTAAAAATAATTTAGAGAAAGAAAATTACGTTCGTATTACATAATATCTAAATCATTTATATTAAGAAATTACTATGAATTAAATGATATGATCAAAGCAAATTACTTATACGATGATTTATTCAGGGCTATTATTGGTGAAAAAAACTTTCTTGCATATTTTCTGATTCTAGAGAGAGATATTTTTATCTCTGTACATAAATACACGATTATACATTGAGCAATGCGTTTTGATTTTAAAATTGACGATAAGAAATTAAATGGGAAACTTAAATAGCTGAAGGCAGTAAATGGTTTGTTTTAGAACACTTTCATTGAATTAAATTTCAATGGAAGAGAGAGATTCGTGCTTTAAATAGAGAATCAGCTTTTTCTTTGCGTATTTAGAGCGAAAAAGCTGGAATGCAAATGGATGGAATGTAAATCAAAAGACCTAATTATATAAGATAAATCAAATTCCTGCTTTCAATTCAAAGGGCGATTTCGTTTTATTTATCTTTAGTTATTGCATGTATTCAGAGACGGAATGCAATGACATCCGAACAAAAGTAACATTTTTTATTAGTTGTTTTCCATTACTTAAAATGCTACTTTGTATTTCAAGTATATAATGAAATATATAAAACAGATAGATTCTGCGAATTTTTCTCTTCAGTTATTATTTGGGAAATAAATGCAAATTTGCCTAGTCACAAAGGAAATTCTTCTATAATTCATTATCTCCTTGTATTTTACAGTCATCACTTTTTAAAGAAATTTCCTTTTTAATAATTAAACGTATTTTATAATGA